>NC_071508.1:50836673-51136673 GCF_027887155.1 Malaclemys terrapin pileata | reverse complement strand
ACCCGTGCGTTGATCCAAACTACCTGCAACTATATAAGAGCTAATGAGAACAACCGAAAAGAAAGGATTAATCATATCAGTTTCTACCTGGCATTTCAAGGATGAATTTACATGCTCATCAAAACGAAATCAATCCAGAACATAACCCAATTCCACACACAACACTCAAATGCAAGTCTCTTAATTGTCAATTAACAAAGAGGACATCCTTAGCCAGTTACTATTTTAAATAAAAAGGAAATATATGTAGAGACAATCCCATTTTACTGTCTGGAACACTCAAGTATATTAACATTGACAGAGTTAAAAACAAAGTTACTTTTACAAATAAGTAAAGAAAACCCATAATCCATATTCAACATCATCAGTTCAAACGCACCTATACCAGAGTTTAATGATATCTATTATTCAACAACAGCTGCGCTGCCGTAACAGTGGCATGTTATTCAACTTACTTTTTCAGTTCTCTTTCTCTCCCATCATACAAGCACACACACAGACACATACTCAGGGGAAGGTTAGCTAATCCAAATGATTACACCTTACTTGGCACACATTTTTGGAAAACTGCCATTTGCTGCAGTTGGCATTCTGGACCTGTGTGAATCAATATAAAGCCCGTGAAAGCAGGCCGTTTGGTACAGTACCTCCTGACTCACTATGCCATTCCCCATCATACCTAGACTGCATTCCTATCTATATGGAGAGCACATTTAATTGATTACAAAGAATTTCTTGGCAAACCTCACTTGTTTTTACAAAACAACAAAATCCAATACTGCAGCATTTTCACCAGCAACCGGAATGTTTAATGTCCATGAGATGGCTAATTCAGTTTTCCTAAAAGAGATACAATACTTAACCCACAGAAAAAAACCTGTATAAATAAAAGCCACAAACAACCTTCTGTTACTGAATCAAAACAGCTTCAAATTAATCTGTCTACCTTTTAATTTAATTAAACCTTCTACTCTTTTAGGCAGAAAACTAAATAGCCTAAGTTTATGTTTCTATATCCCAGGTATTTTGGTGGGGGTTTTATTCACCATTTTTTGCTGCCATAGTAACCAAATACAATGGATGAAACAACCACAAGGCTATCTCTCAAGGGGTGGTGTACTGGCTTGATCAACTGCAGTTACACAGAATACAAGCAAACAGGCACGATAAAACTCAGGCTTGATTAATTAAAACACAAAAAACGTGCTTGTATTTTGTATTGAAGTAGTCCATACCTCAAATTATGATTTCATATGCAAGTGTACTACTACTAGCCCATACACAGTGGAAACTTTTAAAAACATCCAACACAAATATCAGTAGTTCACAACAGATTCAGTTTCAAACATGCAGCTGTTAAAACACCTGCTTCTTATTAGTATGCATGTAAAAATAACTTTGAAAATCAGTGCAATATAAAGTGAAATATTTAAACAATTATGAATATTTGCTCTTAGCACTGCTTCACCATAAAAGCAGTTTTAAAACTTTTTTTTTGGATCTAGTCTGCTTTACATAATATAAAGTCCTGATTTTAAATTCATGCATTTAAAAAAGGAGTGTTTTCATGAATTTTAGCCATACTTACTATGCAAATATATAAAAAGGATCTTCGAAGTGAAGTAAAGTAAGAACTTTTAGGTTGCTTGTACTTTTGTCTTAGGTAGTACTTAAATATATTTAGGACAAAGTTCATATTTTTAAAAGGTCCAACTTCAATAGCACAATGCTCAGTTTCAGAGATGAACTCCATACAGAAAATGTAATTTCAGAGTTTGATTCCTGGGATTGTACTGGGAATACTGTGAAAAACAAGTATTTATACAGCAAGAGTCACTTCTACGGAATCTTTTTTTCCCAGCTACACTCAGAGCAGAACAGTTCACATTAGAGCTCTACTGAAATTCTAATTCAAATAGGTATTTAGCTGAAATTCCATCAAAATACTGATATTCCATTTCAGATAAATATTTTAATTTAAATCTAGAAGAAGATGTGTCCCAATATTTTAGTGTGGTGATATGGTCACCCTAAAAGCTTGTGCAGAGGTGGAATTGAGCCACGTCCCTATAAAATGGATTGTCTGTGTGGGTGACAAAAATGGACTTGTCTTCGTTTATTCAGACCCCTACCATGGTGAGAAGGCATCGAAGGGACTGTATCACTGATAAAACTTCTTGGCGAGACTGTCCTACAAGGAGTCAGTTGTCCAGATGCCAGGGGTTTATGGTGTTCCCATACCTGATCTGGGCCACCACCATTAAGAACACATTTGTGAACATGTTGAACACCATCGCAAGCCCAAAGAGGAGGACATAGAATTGATAATGCCAACCCAGGCCAACCCTAGAGAGCAGGAACTTCCTGTGTTAATGTCCACATGACAATATGTGTCTTTCATGTAGAGAATTACGTATCACACTACCTCCTGAAGGGAGGGGATTATAGATGCCAGTGTAAGCATCCTGAATTTCAGCTTTCTGATGCAGATGTTGAGCTGCCAAAGATCCAGAATGGGTCTCCATTCCCCGCCCTTTCTGGAGATTAGGAATTAAGGGGAATAGAACTCTCTCCCTTGGTACTGGGGGAGCGGGGGGAGGGGATGCTCTCTAATGTAGCAGAGAGTTTGCCTCCTGTTGAAGAATCAATTGGTGAGAGGGGTCCCCAAATGGTAGGAAGTTTGTATGGAGGGAAGGAGAGGAATTCTATGGAGTAGCATCTGACTCAGATAATGAAAATAAATACATGTCATTCTGCATTGCTTTGGATCGTTATCGAGCAGAACCCATTATCGGCATGGACGCATGTCCTCTGGAAGGGTGGTTGAAGCATGAAGGGACATATGAATCTTTAGCGCATCTGGCACATAAATATCTTGCAATGCCAGCAAAAACAGTGCCATGTAAACACCCGTTGTCCCTTTCAGGTGACACTGTAAACAAGAAGCGGGCAGCAGCATCTCCTGCAAATATAAACAAACTTGTTTGTCTGAGCGATTGGCTGACCAAGAAGTAGGACTGAGTGGACTTGTAGGCTCAAAAGTTTTACACTGTTTTATTTTTGAATGCAGTTTTTTTGTACATAATTCTACATTTGTAAGTTCAACTTTCATAATAAAGAGATTGCACTACATTATTCATATTAGGTGAAATCAAATATAATATAAATTGACCATTGTACACTTTGTATTCAATATATTTGAAAATGTAGAAAACATCTAAAAATATTTAAATAAACGGTATTCCATTATTCTTTAACAGTGCGATTAATCGCAATTAATTTTTTTAATCGCTTGACAGCCTTAGTCTATTTATGCAATATGTAAATATGTTCTCATGGTCTTTCAAAGTACTTCGGCAGTAACTCCTATGTGGGTAAAACACATTCCTTTGTCTGATGCAGGCCTGTTTTTCCAACCAGCGTTGCATGCCTGGTTTAAACACACTTTAGTCATAATTCTATCATATATCCATAGCTCTTAAGTATACTAATGGTCAATGAGTTGTTATTTTTCAAATGATACCTCAAGGCATATTTTAGACACAGATTATTACAATAGTGTATAAGGTGTGAATACAGGGGTGATAAGTGTCACATTTCCACTCTTCCTGTGATTTCTAATAAAGTATAGAGAAGTCACTACCACCTCTATTCTGCAAATTATGACAATCTTGATTGCTCATTTAAAAAAGTCTTCCCATAAGCACCTTCATGTTCCCGCCCATGCTTCCTCATTATGCTATCTCAATATGCTCCTTTGAATCCCTCCTTAAAACTTCTCTGTCATGATGCTTACAAAAAACCTTGTCAACGGATAGGCAGTTAGCTTGCTGTGACTCCCATTTTTGATTTTTGATCCTGCCCAGTATTGTGCTTGTGCTTCCCTCCATCTGTTTTATGTAATTGTGGTATACTGTCTTATACTTAGATGTCAAGCTCTGAACGTCATATGTTTGTACAACACCCAATACAATGGCACACTGGCCATGCTACCATAATGCAAAAGTCTTAAGACTATCAAACAGGTTGCAACAATGTAAGATAACCATAAGTATCTGAAGGCAATCTAAGGCTTTAGATTGATTTAAGCTGGTATAAGGCCTCAGATCAGAAACTGCAAAGAACATTCCAAAAACCACAATTTAGGAGAACAGCAAAGGGGCTAGGTATTTTGCTTGAGAATAGGAAGACACAAGTTAAGCAGAAGGAATCTGGTAATGACTCTCCATTTTCAGAACTAACTATTAAGGTCATCTCAGTCTAGGAGACAGAACTGACCTAACTTTGAACCAGTTTGAACTGATTTAAGGACTTGCTGATATTAAACATGAACTAACTTAAAAGTACCAAACTGATTTCCTTTAGACTCAGCCTGTTTTCTAAATCTCATCAGTGTTTCAAAATGAAGTTTCAAACTTAAGCCCATTTTCCTGTTGCTGTATCTAAAAATTATGCAGCTAAATTTTTTCAATGAAAAACATATTTTTCGGTCCTGCTGATATAAAAAAAAATACAAATTTTGCTCAAATTTCCTTAAGAATTCATTTTCAAGCAGAGGTCAAGCATGAAAAAATATTAGCCCAATATTCCAAAAAGTCAGGAGTATCTGAAGATAGAAGATTAGAATGGAAACGGTTTAGTAACTTCACCTATTGTAGTTCTCACTATACTATTATACCATATTCCTTTAAGGCTGGTACTGTATATTTGGCATTTGCTTTACCTTCTAAGGTAGATTCAGCACACTCAAGAAAGTTAATTCCAATTCTAGAGGCATAGTACTGGTTCTAGCAGTAGTAAACTTGGGAGGATATCATTTAATTTTTTCTGTCTCTAAAAAATGGAAGTTATTCACCTGTAACTGCAAGTTCTTTAAGATGGTGGTCCCTATCTGTATTCCGCACATGGGCACACCTGCACACAATGCACTTGAATCCAGAGATTCTTAGTAAACAGTGTTTGTTCGCCTGCATATCCACAATTGTCCTCCTCATACTACAGACCAAGGGCATACGAGGCAGCATGGGCCGATGCCTCTACAGTTCCTTTTTTTATCGCAACTCAAAAAAGATCCGAAGGAGAGGGGAAGGAGGGTGGGTAGTGGAATAAAGTGGAAACCACACATCTCAAACAACTTCTAGCTACAGGTACATAACCTCCATTTCGTATTTGAGGCTGGTCGCCATGTGTATTCCACATGTGGGTGACTAACAAGCAGTACTGAGACCAGAGGGGGATGTGAGGATGCAGTCAGGAAAGCCTGAAGAACTGCAATCTCTATAGCTGCATCTGCAGCAGAGGCCTAATCTAGCGCATAAAGCTTTGTAAATGTGTGAATAGAGCTCCAGGTAGCTGCTCTGCATATGTCCATATCTCCTGGAGAGATGCTGTGGAGACAGCTTGTGCTCTTGTGGAGTGGGCCCTTACTCCTTCCAGGGGAGGGACACACACTAATTGAAAGCAAACAACAATACAACCGGAAATCCATTTAGAGATTTTCAGAGAAGATATTGCTTGTCCTTGTGACCTTTCTGCTATAGTGACAAATAATCATGATGATTTTCTGATTGGTTTGGTCCTTTGCAAGTAGAATGCCAGGGTGCATCTGACATCCAGAGAATGAAATCTTTTGTTGTCTATAGAAGCATGCGGTTTTAGGAAGAAAACCAGTAAGTGGGCAGGCTGATTGACTTGGAATTCCAAAATTATGCTAGGGAGGCATTTAGGATTAAGACAAAGAAAGACCTTCCCCTTATAAAAATCGATGTATGGTGCATCAGCCATAAGTGTTCCCATCTCACTCACCCTTCTAGCTGAAGTAATAGCAACTAAAAATGCAACCTTCATGGAAAGGTGAGGCATACAGCACATGGCCAAAGATTCAAAGGGTGGTCTGGTAAATACTGACAGGATGAGATTGAGGTCCCATTGAGGTGTAGGCTTGACCACTGGAAGGAAGGTCCTGACTAGGCCCTTTAGGAATCTAATAGTTGTTGGATTGGTAAAAATGGAACCCCCATGTACTGGAGGAAGGAAGGCACTGACTGCTGAGAGATGGACCTGCAATGAGCTAATGGAAACACCTGAGTTCTCCAATAACAGGAAATAATCTAAAATGACTGGGATATCTGCAGATTCTGAGTAAGACTCATTGTGCCTTGCCCAGGCAGAGAAGCATCTCCCTTTTAGCTAGGTAGCATTTTCTAATGGAATCTTTCCTGCTCTGAGTGAAAATGGATCCAATGGCTTCTGAAGATGATCATTCTAGTTCTGATGCCCATCCAAAGAACAGGCTGTGAAGTGAAGTAGGTCTGGATTGGAGTATCTGATTTTGCCATTCTCCTGAGCTACAAGTTCTGGGAAGGGGCAGACCTTGATAAGAGGATTGGTTGACATTGCCAAAACACCCAGGAACCAGAACGGTCTGTATCAGCTGGGTGCTATGAGAACGACCCTGCCCATATCATAATGGATCTTTCTCAAGACTGTGGTATCAGAGGGATGAAAGGAAAGGCACATCTGAACTGATCTGCCCATGATAATCTAAAAGCATCGCCCTGGGAGGCATGGCCCATAGCTGCTCGAGACCAATACAGGGGAAGTTTTCTGTTCATTCAGAATGCAAAGAAATCCTATTGCAGTGTACACTGAGTGAGTAACTTGCTCAGGACAGAGTCATATACCTTCCACTCATGCTCTGCAGAAAAGTGCTTGCTAAAGTTGTTAGCTAGAGATTTTGAACACCTGATAGGTATGTGGATAGCATTGTTTCTGATGCACCATTTCCATAACTGACTGTTTCCAGGCCAAGGGAAAGGGATCTTGCTCCACACTGCTTGTTTAGATAAAAAGGACCATGGTGATATTGTCCAACATTATTTGTGTGAATGTATGAGCAAGAGAAAGGCCCTAAAGGTCAGGCAGTTACAGCAGGTTGATATGCAGCCTGGCCTTCTATGGGGTCCAAGTTTTCTTGTATAGTGTGGTTGTTCAGGTGAGCACCCCATCACAGAAGGGATGCATCTGTTATGATGGTGGCATCAGGGGTAGGAGAGATCTAGAGGACTCTCACTTGTACTCATTCTGGGTTTGATCACCAAGTGAGAAGTTATGGAGTTCTGGAGTCACTCTGGAGTTCAAGTGGTTTTTGTCTAATGAGTAGACAGACCAGAGCCAGGCCTGTAGGCAGCGTAGAAGAAGTCCAGTGAATGGTGTCACAAAAGTACATGAGGTCCTGTGGCCTAGTAGGGAATGACATCCTTTGACTATAGTTTTTGCATTGCAAATGATCTGCTCATTAATTGGAATCTTTCTGCTGAGAGGAAAGCTCTTGCTAAAATTGCGTTCACTGTCATGCCAATAAAGCATTCCTTGGGGTGGCGGGATGGCGGGGGGTCAAAGAGGACTTTTCTTTGATTATGCATACACCCATCACCACTAGAAGATGGAGCAGGAACAAAATTGCCAACCTGATTTTGTGGTTGGAATGACTTGTTAGGAGACAGTCATTCAAATATGAGAAGACTACGTAGACATGATGTCTCATTTAGGCTGCACCATTGAGAATACCTTCGTGAATACCCATTGCACTACTGCTAGTCTAAAGGGAAGGACTCTGAACTGGCACTGTTCCTGACCTACCAGAAACCAGAGACATTTTCCAAGGGATAAATGAATATCCACATGAAAACAGGCATCCTTTATGTCAAGAGCTGCAAACCATATTTCCTCCTGTAGGGAGGGAATTCTTTGATGCTAGTGTAAACATCTTGAATTTTGACTTTCAAATAAAGATGTTGAGTGTCAAAGGTCCAGAATGGGTCTCCACTTGCTGTCTTTTTTGGGACTAAGAAGTATGGAGAATATAACCATCGCCCTTGATACTAAGGTGGTACTTGTTCTATTGTACTTCGCTGAAGGGAAAAAAAATATGCCTCCTGGCAAAGAATCTCCTCCTGAGAGTGGTCCCTGGAGAAGGGCTGGGAAAGGAGGCTGGTGTGGGGGTGGGGGAGGAGAAGAGGGAGAGGAATTTGATGGAAAAATCATGGTGGATGATTTTTAGAACCCACTTGTCTGTTGTGATTGAGTTCCAATTGTGGGTGAAAAGTGAGAGATGGCCCCCAAAGATGGGGGTGGTGTGCTAGAAGTCATTGGCATCAATAAAGGCAGGTGGTTCTCAACCAAGGTGCCAAACATAACCCTTAGTGGACGGATGGGAATGGGTGGAGGTCATAGCAGCAAAGGGGACTGAAAATGGAGGTCTTTGAACTCTCAGTCACTTGAGTGGAGGCTCAGCTGGCGGCAGAATGGTTGTGAAGGGGACAGTCCTGACATATACTTCTGCCTCTGGTGTTTTCTCTTTAGGGCTGCGGTGTAAATTCCCAGGCAGTAGAAAGCTGATCTAGAGTCTTTCAACGATTGTAGGGACTCAGTTTACTCACTGAAGAATTGGAGCATAAGCTTTCGTGGGTGAATGCCCACTTCATCAGATGCGTCTGATGAAGTGGGCATTCATCCACGGAAGCTTATGCTCCAATACTTCTGTTAATCTTAAAGGTGCCACAGGAACCTCTGTCGCTTTTTACAGATTCAGACTAACATGGCTACCCCTCTGATAGTTTACTCACTGAATCTCGCTCTGCATCTCCCTCAGGAACCCTGAAGAGTGAAGCCAAGACTCACCTCATAACTATACAAATGGCTAGCCCTCTTGATGCCGTGTCCATTGCATTCACTGAAGCGTGTAGGGAGGTTTTTGCCACTAGTCTGCCTTCCTCAATTTAGGCTTTGTCCTCTAGGGGAAGTTTGTCCTTAAAGTCTGTCAGTCTGGAGTAGTTATTAAAATCATATTTCACTAATAAACCTCAACAGTAAGAAATGCAAGCTTGTAGAGGAGAATATCTTTCTTTCTGAAAGGTACAGCCTCTCCAAGCCCATGTCAGATGGGGTTGCTTTAGGGTGTTGTAATCTTGCTCCGTCTGTGACTCCCTGCACCTCCAGCAAGTTGGGCTCTGGATGAATGAAAAGAAATTCAGCTCCTTTGGCCAGGATAAAATAGCACCTTTCTTTAAGATGTGGGGGCGCAGGACAGTGGGGTATGACAGACCACCTTGTCTGGTTCCATGATGCCCTCATATACCGGGAGAGCCATTTTGCTGGGACTCATTAGCTGCAGGATGTCAAGAACCCGATGCTGGGTATCTTGGACTTCTTCTTCCAGTGGGATCTGGAGGTCATTTGCTATCCTTTGCAGGAGCTCTTGGTACTGCCTATGGTTGTCCAGGGGAGACGGTGATCACTTAGTTTGGAGAAAAAGATTAGATCCTCATCGGTGCCTGTAGATCTAGATCGATTTTCTCATCTTCATACTCTGATCAATCTGATAGATTGTGTGTGGAACAGTGCAGTAAGACTTGTGGACAGATCTGGGATGTCTGTCATATGGATCCCACAGGCCCCAGTATAGCCAGTACAAAGAGTGGACTGGTTGAGGGGAACTCCATGGCATCAGGTACTAACAGTCCCTAAGATAGTCATATCTGGGAGAAGGGTGTCTGGATCTCCTTGATTACGTCAGGACTCATCTCTCTGCAAGGGGATTATGGATTAGCTGGAGTGTCTCACTCATCCCAGTAGGAGACTTGCTCTCGTTATACCAATGTGGCCATCGGTGCCAGAGGATGAACATTCCTACCTAAGGGTTCCCATGTTGTCAAAGTAGTTTCCAGGTAGCAATGTCTCTCAGGAGAACCAGGCCCGAAAGGAGAGGAGAGTGAGAATAAAGGAGGAAGATATTCTCTTGCAAGACATAAGTGTCTGCATGGCCTGGTGTTTGGTGCATTCTGGCCGTTGGGACAGATGATTCCAATATGTCCCAAAATGTTGAGGGTAGACAGTCAGTCCTTAGAAGGGCAGGCCAGTACTGCCAAAGAGTCATGTCTACCACTCTTAGATTTAGCTGGTGGGTGTTGGTCTTTATGTTTAGGAGAAAGGATGCATTGATTTTGACTCTTATGTGCTTTATCATCCTGCCCAGGAATCTTAAGCAGTCCTGAACCCTTACGATCCATGCACAAAGGCTCTCTTAACCAGGATGGAGTTGGAGAGGGGTCTCTTCTGTTAGGAGCAGACCTGGATAGGATCTCTCCTTACTCTTGGGTGAAGCCCTGGATGATGATTCCTTGGACTCAGAAGCTCCAGGCTCCGCTCCAAAACTCATACTTGGAGGGGTGCCCCTTATCAGTTGAGGATGATGTAAAAAGGGGATCTTCCTTGGCCTAGACCAGAGTGAGGTTTCATAGCCTCCTCCATAAGATGTTTCCTCAACTGAAGCTCATGAGCGTCACAGGGGAAATGAGAGGCATATACTGCACTGTGCCGAGATATGTATTTCACCCAGACAGTAGAGGCAGCATTACTGTTTGTCCCCCATGGAGAGGAGTGAGGGCAAAATAACAATTCTTGAACCCCAGGATTCTAGGCATGGTCCCAGGCCGCAAAGAGGGACTCCCTGAAAGGAGATGAATTAAGCTATCTATGCTATACTAAAACTTTAACTATGCTAAATATTAAAGCTATTCACAATATGTATTTACAAGCTGATAAGAAAGAAGCTAGAGAAATCTGCCAACTAGAAGATTCTGACTCACGACATGTGGCAGTCAGAAGGAATTAGAGAGGCATCAGCCTGCACTGCATCTTAGGCCCTTGGTCCGGAGAACCAGGAGGGCAATTGTGTGGGTGGGGGCCCACAGACACTGCTTACTAAGAATCTCAGGACTCGGACGCCTGGCACGCATGCATACCCACCTATGGAAAACACACTGGGACCAACACTGGAATTAAAACAAGAATGTTTTTAAGTGCATCCTCTGTATCTGTGTAATATCACTTCTATATAATGAGAAATGTTCAAGTAATTATGATAATACAGTATGCAAGAAGTTACTTTTAAAGGTCACAGAATGTGTCAAAAACTACTTACTCTTCTTGTAAAATAAATTCAATGTTTTCTGGAGAAATATGTCCTGTCACAGGATGTCTAAATGTCGTGGTCTGCTGGTTATGGCTGAAAGGAGAAAAAAAATGTGATTTAAGTGCTAAGCTTAGTAGAAAATTAGTTTTTTTTTTTAAAACAGAATTATTTATTTCTACTGATAGTTTATTGTTGCTACGCAAAGATGAATCATATTTCTGTCATGTATTTTAGGACAAATGTTTTCAATTACTCTCTCAGAGGCTTGTGGATCTGCAAGTGGCCCACTGCACTAAATGCTAACCAAGCTCATATTTTGAAGCGCTCAGATTGCAATGCTCAGCAAAAGAGAGCCATTGTTTATGACAACTTACATTTTAATAGTACCAAATTATTTAACACTAACATAGAAAGGGCATAATCTGATTTACTAAATTCTGTGAAGCTCTCAGAATATGATATGGCCATAGATTCAATAATTTAGAAACCTACTAGGGACTTTTGAATTTTTAATAAGTTCATTTAGTGAAACTCTTGTGGGAGGTGCAGCACAATTTGCCATAAGCTTTTTATTGTATTTGTAATGAAATGGAAATTCGTATTTTATTTATTTTTATTTACCACAAGAATATTAGGCAAATTGGCATAGAAAAAATTATCTAATTTCAGTCACCATCTCAGTTTGGATTATGTCATGCAATGTACATGCTCTAATAAAGTTTTATACCTAGCAAACATTTTCTGAAGCCTTATGCAGAGTTCAAGTCTACAGCACAAAAAATATGTTAAGTCATCAAGAAAAACTGAAAACAATTTTTCAATGTTATTGTTTCAAAGGAACAGTAAGGGTCAGCTGCAATGTCTTTAGGTAGCCTCAGTGTTCCAAAGAAATTCATTTGTAAAATCTGTTAATCTAATTTTTAATAGATATAAACCAAAGGACACTTACTTAAACTTAAAATTTTTCATATTTTTATTTAATGATATTTAACTGCACAGCATTCAAAATGCCACATAAATCCAACCAAACATAAAGCATTAATATAAAATAATTGTATATAGAAATCAAATTCAGTAATGCAAAAATATGAAAATGTAAACCTATTAAATGATTAATATCTGTATGAGCCAAAAATGCATACTAGATGTCTTTGCAACTTTCCTTTAAAAAAAAAAAAAAAAAAAAAAAAAAAAAAAAAGGAATTTGATTTTCTTCTCCCATGATACCTAGTCATCTGGTATACTAGGGTTTGAGGCACCCAGTTGCCTGGTATCCCAGGATGCCCCCAAAATAGATAGAAATGGAATTTATGCAAGCTAGAAGGTATCTATCAAATCTGCACAACAAAAAAAGCTTCCTAATTTCCATAAAGACAGCAGCAGGCCTTCCATACAAAGTGACAGCTTGAAAATAAAACAACAAAACATTTATAATGTTGAAATATAAACACAAGAACAACAGGAGAAACCTGAACTAGTGAGTATTCAAGAGTGACAGTCTGTTCTCAGGTTTCAGAGTAGCAGCTGGGTTAGTCTGTATCTGCAAAAAGAACAGGAGTACTTGTGGCACCTTAGAGACTAACAAATTTATTTGAGTATAAGCTTTCGTGGGCTACAGCCAACTTCATCGGATGCATGGAATGGAACACACAGAAAGAAGATATTTATACATACAGAGAACATGAAAAGATGGAAGTAGTCATGCCAACTGTAAGAGACCAATCAATTGAGATGAGCTATTATCAGCCGGAGAAAAAAAACTTTTGAAGTGATAATCGAGATGACCCATAGAAGGTATGAGGAGATCTTAACATGGGGAAATAGATTCAATTAGTGTAATGACCCAACCATTCCCAGTCTCTGTTTAAACCTAAGTTAATTGTATCTAATTTGCATATTAATTCAAGTTCAGCAGTCTCTCATTGGAGTCTGTTTTTGAAGTTTTTTTTGTTGCAAAATTGCCACCTTCAAGACTGTCACTGAGTGGTTAGAGAGGTTGAAGTGTTCTCCCACTGGTTTTTGAATGTTATGATTCCTGATGTCAGATTTGTGTCCATTTATTCTTTTGTGTAGAGATTGTCCGGTTTGGCCAATGTATATGGCAGAGGGGCATTGCTGGCACATATCACGTTGGTAGATGTGCAGGTGAACGAGCCCCTGATGGTGTGGCTGGGTCCTATGATGGAGTCACTTGAATAGATATGTGGACAGAGTTGGCATCGGGCTTTGTTGCAAGGATAGGTTCCTGGGTTAGTGTTTATGTTGTGCAGTTGCTGGTGAGTATTTGCTTCAGGTTGGGAGGCTGTCTGTAAGCGAGGACTGGCCTGTCTCCCAAGATCTGTGAGAGTGAGGGATCATCTTTCAGGATAGGTTGTAGATCTTTGACGATGCACTGGAGAGGGTTTAGTTGGGGGCTGAAGGTGACGGCTAGTGGCGTTCTGTTATTTTCTTTGTTGGGCCTGTCCTCTTTTGGCTCTGTCAATTTGTTTTTTCACTTCAGCAGGTGGGTACTGTAGTTTTAAGAATGCTTGATAGAGATCTTGTAGGTGTTTATCTCTATCTGAGAGATTGGCACAAATGCGGTTGCATCTTAGAGCTTGGCTATAGACAATGGATTGTGTGGTGTGTCCTGGATGGAAGCTGGAGGCATGTAGGTAAGTATAGCGGTCAGTGGGTTTCCGGTATAGGGTGGTGTTTCTGTGACCATCGCTTATTAGCAGAGTAGTGTCTAGGAAATGGACCGCTTGTGTGGATTGGTCTAGGCTGAGGTTGATGGTGGGATGGAAATTGTTAAAATTATGGTGGAATTCCTCGAGGGCTTCTTTTCCATGGGTCAGATGATGAAGATGTCATCAATGTAGCGCAAGTAGAGTAGGGGCGTTAGGGGATTAGAGCTAAGGAAGCGTTGTTCTAAGTCAGCCATAAAAATGTTGGCATACTGTGGGACCATGTGGGTACCCATAGTGAAAGTTATCCTCACACCTTCTATGAGTCATCTCGATTATCACTTCAAAAGTTTTTTTTCTCCTGCTGATGATAGCTCATCTCAATTGATTGGCCTCTTACAGTTGGCATGGCTACTTCCACCTTTTCATGTTCTCTGTATGTATAAATATCTTCTTTCTGTGTGTTCCATTCTATGCATCCGATGAAGTGGGCTATAGCCCACGAAAGCTTATGCTCAAATAAATTTGTTAGTCTCTAAGCTGCCACAAGTACTTGTGTTCTTTTTTAGTCTGTTCTCAATTCTTACCCTAACTGCTCTCAAGGTTTGGTTCCTAGTTAGACAAAGAGTGAGTCAGGAGAAGAAGCTGTTCATATTGTAAAGTCTCTGCCTTTTTTTTTTAGCATGCCATGCTACTGCTAGGTCTCTAAAGATGAACATCACAACTGACATTTTCCAGGGGTACAATAAGGGGAGAAACCTACAGCTTTGTTAAAGCTGTTGAGGAAAGTGTGGGCTGAAGGGGATATTTTTTTAGTCATCTTTTGTCTCATTATGTCGTAATTTGTGATTTATGGGATATGCACGCAAAGTACTGAGTGGGTATCTATAGATGTATTTTTAAAATTTGAACAAACAAACACAGCAGCAGCGGCCAAATTCTATTTTCTTCATATGGTCCAAGCAGTTTCAACACTCTCCTCAAATGCTTTAAGTATTCCTTCTAGGTCGGGTCTTCATGCCTATTCAATCTTTGACACTTCTGCTAAGGCTGCCAACAAAGATGCCAATTGTGATGGCAGATTTTGTGATGTCATCACTTTCTCACTAGGAACTGTACCGAACCCACCAACACATTTCACAATCCCAAACAAAACAGCCTTCACATACTCACTTTCAGTCATTATAAATCCAGGGTAGATTTGACCTAGAAGTGAAAAACTATATACTGGAACTAATCCAGAACCATTCAGAAATCTAAGTTAACCTTGAGACTAGATTTATTCTCTCTCAGCACCAAGGAGGATGACAGCCAAAATAACCCTAAGGTTGGAACCTACTTCATATAGTGTGAGTGAGTGTGTAACAACACTTTAAAATGTGTATTGTTTGGGCATTTTAGCTGTAGAGAGTGTATACAAATATGAACTTCTGTCCCAGCCTGACTGACTCATTCTTGTAAAATATATTACCAACACTAGTTGAGTTTTGGGAAGTATGATTTTGCAATAGACTACCATAGAGGGAAAGGAGGTATAACAGTCTTTTCTCCTCTTACAATAGATATTTTGAGTTTCAAAGAACTTTATTACCTACGTTTAAGACATTAATTTTACACTGGCAAATAAGACAAAGTGACACTTTTTACAAAACTACTCTAAAAATAGGGTCTGAATACAAGAACAGACATCATACCATGGTCAATAGCATGTAGCCAAGAAAAATAGTGGTTTCTGTGGGCCTAAAAGGTATAAATGTAGCTGTTTTGGCCTCATCAGGTCCATAGAATACAAGGACTGCAAGTCAGAACAAGCTATACATGACAGCAAAATGCCATCAGGCTCTGCTGCTCCCTCCATCTTTCTCCATGTGATTTAATTCTTCTCCAACCCGATTGCTAAATTCCTCTCTGCTACTTGCCTCTGTACTATTTTTCAAGCATGTTGCAAGTAAAAGAGCCTGTTCTGACTGGAATTCAAAGACAACAGTAAAAATGCAATAGAAGTGAAACCCTCCTGCTACTTTTATTCTTGGACAATTTAAGAAATGCACAAACTTTCTAAGTCGTATCATATCTAAAAACCAGTTAAGACAAAAACATTTAAGAAAAACAACAGCAACTGTCTGAGGCTGGTTTTGAACTTTATTCTCAAATACTAAAGAACCTCCCTCCCAGCTTTTGAAAATATACCACTCTTGTACACCATTCTGCAACAAGTTAATCATGCCATTTTTGAAAGCTCTTGAAAGGTTACTGATTTCCTGTGATTTACAAATTAAAAGAGCATCATACATTTATTCTGTGCCATCGCAAGGATCCCACTTATAAATGTACTGATACACTGGCTCTAACTCACTCCAACAAGCAACAAAACCAGGTGGGTAAGTAGATTAAGAAAGATTCTATTAGTGTGGCTGTCACACACAAGATATTGTCTTAATTAATCACTACAACCATGTGTATTCCCCTCAATATAAAACTGAAGGAATAGTGTTGGCACCTTGTATGAGAGTGAACATCAATATAATATTTTGATACCAGAGACTGTGCACCTTTGAAATACCCCTTATGAAAAGACTTAGGCTGGGTGAAATTAAAGTATTTTTTACCTATTCATTTTGTGTAACACAAAAACCTATTCAGTAAACTAGCTTCACCATAACAAAAAGCATAAATTAAGTAGGGGGCAACTTGTTGCTGCCAACCATTTATCCATTTTTTCCTCCGTCTGGCTCACAACACACAAAACACAGCCCCCTTCTCTCTCACACAGGAAGATAAGCCACAATGGCTTCTGCTCACTCATGATCACATGGTTTAGTCTCAACAAATCAAATAACCAAATCCAATACCAAGCACAATTTAAGAGATCAATCATGACCAACCAATACTGCACAAAATTAATAAAAATAATGAAAAGATTTGCCACAAAATAGTCAATTACACAATCTGCAAATAATTTAGTGCAAAATTACTTCAAAAATTGAAGAAAACTTTTATAAAACCTAAATCTTCTGGAAGTTGTAGTTTAAAAGATTAATTGGCTAAAATAAAAAGTTATGTGCTTATATAATACTGTACTTTAAAAATTCATCAGTAGGGATTGAAACTATCATCAGTTTATATGAAGCCTAAATAACGATAAATCTCACAATCTACTAATAAGGTTCTGAGAATAGGAATGAATACAAACCCTCCAGCATTCAACTATCTCATTTGTAAGCCATAAAGTAGAAAGCTGAAGCAATTTAATATGACAACTATGAAAACTGAATAGAACAGCTTTGAAAAAGTTTAATTAGCATATTCTCCTTCAGTAGTTCACAAAACCTCAAATATTTTCTCCTGGATGATTTTTTTTATGTTGACCATAAATTTCAGCATCATAAGGAGAAGGCATTTCCAATTTATACTTCACAGAAGTAAATTCAACATGCAATGTGATCCAGTCATTAGCGCACAGTACTGATGGTTGAGTGATTTGGCTGCACTCATCTGTGTGATCTCAAGCATGTCACTTTGCTTCAGTGCACCTCTATTTTCCCATCTGTAAAATGGAAATAATTAAGTTACCTCAGGCACTGATAAATCACAGGTAAATAGTTTTATTTGCACATAAATACATCTTACTAATATGTATTTCCTAATTTTATTATTTGAGAAAAACAACTAAAAATATCATTATAAATAAAGAAGTACAAAAAGAGGAGAACTCTTTCATTATTTAATTGTTTCCTATCTAAGTTTTTGTAATAATTTCTCAATACATTCAGATACAGAATTGTCACGTTCTTTATATCAGTTGGAAAGCAGAAAAAACCCCAGCTCCTCTCATATGAATTGAGCTTTTGAAGCATTCCTGAGCTAATGAAACTTCTGCTTCTGAAGCCTTTTTCAAATCAAAATATTTTCTCCACAAGCAGGATTTATATCAACTTTGCTATCCTGCAGGCTCACAAGAACAGAGCAGGCAGACGGAGTAGAAGGGTGACATACCTGGGATCAAAAACAAATTGAAAGCACAGAGTATTCTTGCTGGCAAGTTAAAGTAGTATGGGCTGGATGAATGGACTATAAGGTGGATAGAAAGCTGGCTAGATCGTCGGGCTCAATGGGTAGTGATCAATGGCTCCATGTCTAGTTGGCAACCGGTTTCAAGTGGAGTGCCCCAAGGGTCGGTCCTGGGGCTGGTTTTGTTCAATATCTTCATCCATGATCTGGAGGATGGCATGGACTGCACCCTCACCACGTTTGCAGATGACACTAAACTGGGAGGAGTGGTAGATGTGCTGGAGGGTAGGGATATGATACAGAGGGACCTACACAAATTACAGGATTGGGCCAAAAAAAATCTGATGAGGTTCAACAAGGACAAATGTAGAGTCCTGCACTTAGCACAGAAGAACCCCATGCACTGCTACAGACTAGGGACCGAATGGCTAGGCAGCAGTTCTGCAGAAAAGGACCTAGGAGTTACAGTGGATGAGAAGCTGGATATGAGTCAACAGTGTGCCCTTGTTGCCAAGAAGGCTAACGGCATTTTGGGCTGTATAAATAGGGGCATTGCCAGCAGATCGAGGGACATGATCATTCCCCTCTATTCGACATTGGTTAGGCCTCACCTGGAGAGCTGTGTCCAGTTTTGAGCCCCACACTACAAGGAGGATGTGGAAAAATTGGAAAGACTCCAGCGGAGGGCAACAAAAATGATTAGGGGGCTGGAGCACATGACTTATGAGGAGAGACTGAGGGAACTGGGATTGTTTAGTCTGCAGAAGAGAAGAATGAGGGGGGATTTGATAGCTGCTTTCAACTACCTGAAAGGGGATTCCAAAGAGGATGGATCTAGACTGTTCTCAGTGGTACCAGATGACAGAACAAGGAGTAATGGACTCAAGTTGCAGTGGGGGAGGTTTAGGTTGGATATTAGGAAAGACTTTTTCACTAGGAGGATGGTGAAGCACTGGAATGGGTTACCTAGGGAGGTGGTGGAATCTCCATCCTTAGAGGTTTTTAAGGTCAGGCATGACAAAGCCCTGGCTGGGATGATTTAGTTGGGGATTGGTCCTGCTTTGAGCAGGGGGTTGGAGTAGATGATCTCCCGAAGTCCCTTCCAACCAGGATAGGCTCTAGTCACAGCAAACCAAGCACATGCTTGGGGCGGCACAATTCCAGAGGCGGCATTCCGGGTTGTTCTTTTATTTTTTGGCTTTGGCAGTTGCGCTCTTGGAGGGTTTGTTTTGTTTTGTTTTTTGCTTGGGGCGGCAAAATTCAAGATCTAGCACAAGGGTGGCCAACCTGAAAAGGAGTCAGAATTTACCAATGTACATTGCCAAAGAGCCACAGTAATACGTGTAATATGCCCCCCATGTGCTCCCCCGCCCCCAGTGCCTCCAGCCTGCCGGCAGCCTCCACCAATCAGTGCCTAGTCCTCCCTCCTATTGCAATCAGCTGTTTCACATTCGCAGGAGGCTATGGAGGGAAGGAGGGGAGGAGCGAGGGCATGCAAGACTCAGGGGAAGGGGCAGGGGCCTTGGGAGAAGGGGTGGAGTGGGGGTAGGGCTTGGGGCAGAGCAGGGGGTTGAGCAGTGAGAAAGTTAACATCTATAGCTCCAACCCCAGAATCAGTGCCTAGGTAAGGAGTCGCATGCGGATCCGGAGCCGGAGCCACAGGTTGGCCACCCCTGGTCTAGCGGGTTGTTTCCATTAGGAGGAGAAATTGAGGTCACATATTTCTTTGATGCAGCCTTGTTTATTTATTAAGAATGTACAAAGTCCTGTTTACCTGAACGCAGGATGAATCAAACAGGAGACAGTTTCTCCTCTCACAATCAGCACTCTTCCCAAAAAGCCCTCTCTCTCGGCTTTTTCCCCAGGGTCACACTCCCAGTATTTTTTCTGCTGTCTCCTTGACTCTCTACTTTTTCTCAGGTATTTCAGTCTCACACCCAGAGAGACAAAGTTCCAAAATCCAGCCACTCCCCTGCCCCTGCATTTTATTAGCCCCTTAGGAAACTCCTTGGACTCGATTCAACTACTACTCTAGCCTTGCACGTGGGTTTGTTTTGGGCAAAGGCCCCTATTGTTTCAGCTATTTATTCCATAAAGGAGCTCAGCTGCTTTTTACATTTATTCTGAAAGGGCGCTGACTGTGACGAACACCAGAGTTACGAACTGACCAATCACCTCATTTGGAACCGGAAATACACAATCAGGCAGCAGCAGAGATGGGGGGAGCAAATACAATACTATGTTAAATGTAAATTACTAAAAAAAATAAAGGAAAAGATTAAAAAAAGATTTGACAAGGTAAGGAAACTGTTTCGGTGCTTGTTTCATTTAAATTAAGATGATAAAAATTGGGATTTTTCTTCTGCATAGTAAAGTTTCAAAGCTGTATTAAGTCAATGTTCAGTTGTAAACTTTTGAAAGAACCACCATAACGTTTTTTTTCCCGAGTTACAAACAACCTCCATTCCGAAGGTGAGGTTCTACTGTATTTAGAAAAACTGATTTAAAAGTTTCATATAAAAATATACAAAAGTATAAAATAGATTGTGTCATTTTTGATAGATACATATCAAGCTTTTGTCTGTGAGAATGAAACTAATACTAGGGTACATCTCTCTATGGGAGTGGTAAGTCTATGCAAAATTGTTACAAATAGTTGTCCATTAAAACCAAAACTTCACAGTTTTGAACTATACAGACTATTTGTTTCAGAGTAGCAGCCGTGTTAGTTTGTATCCGCAAAAAGAACAGGAGTACTTGTGGCACCTTAGAGACTAACAAATTTATTTGAGCATAAGCTTTCGTGGGCATACAGAGAGCATGAAAAGGTGGGAGTTGTCTTACCAACTCTGAGAGGCCAATTAAGACAATAAGACAACTCCCACCTTTTCATGCTCTCTGTATGTGTGTATCTATATCTCCTCAATATATGTTCCATTCTATGCATCTGAAGAAGTGGGCTGTAGCCCATGAAAGCTTATGCTCAAATAAATTTGTTAGTCTCTAAGGTGCCACAAGTACTCCTGTTCTTTTTGCGGATACATACTAACACGGCTGCTATTCTGAAACCTTTAATATATGAGTCACAGTTACTGGGATAACTGCACCTCTGACCCCTCCTGGTCTTTAAGAGTATGTCTACACATCTACAAGGCACCCATGGCTAGTCAGTGCCAGCCGAAAGTGGAAGAAAGTGTCTACACAGCAGCTAGGCACACGTGGCTGGCCCGTGCCAGCTGACTTGGGCTTGTGGGACTCAGAATGCAGGGCTGTTTCAGGATTTGTGTCATCACCTCTCAATGTGGAATCATACGGTTCTCCCACTTTCAGATAAGATCTTGGGCTGTGTAGTGTCGAGGACTTTTAGGGCTGAGCTTAGCAGATCACCACCCAGGTGCTAACCATGATTATCTGAGCAGGCCTGACTTCAGTTCAAGTATCCACAATTCTCTTCCCTCTAGGAGCCATGACAGTGGTGTCCACCAGAAAGTCTTGTTAAAGCAAAGTATTTTATTTAGAACCGCAGAAACAGATCTCAAAATAGTCTGTACAATTGCCTGTCTTTTCCTAGCATTTACCATTCCCTGGAAGCTGAGGAAAGCCTCCATTTGCATTCAGACCCTCTTCCAGGACCTGTCTCTCTTTCATCTCAGTTTGTGCCACTAGGAACTGCACCTTCATACTCCCTCTTTCTCTCCATAGAGTCCTTTTAACCACCTAGTGTCCCTTTCAACTCTAAACTCCCAGCACTGACAAAATAAGGCTTTAATTTAACAGCTTTTCATATTGTCTTTCAAGTTTGTGCCAGGATGCTCTTATCTGGGAGCCTGTCTTGCCTTTTTCCTTGTTTTTCCAACAGCTCCCTATTGTGTTAAGCTAATGCATTCATACAGGAAAGTAATAACCCAATATAGCTATACAGTAACTTACTGCATGTGACTTAGCAAAGTATTCATATAATTATTTATCCATATTTTTAGATTACACAAAAGCTCCATGTCAGCTACAATCTGTTTATACAACATTGTTGAAAATCATGTGCACTTCCATAAAAATTCAATGTTAATTTTATTTTGTTACAATTAAAACCACCTATAACAGGACCATATAAAAACAAGAAGGGAGCCAAAAAAGGGAAGCAAAATTTCTTTTCAATCACCCTTCTGTTCCTTCAAGCAGTGATGTTTCAAAGGTTTTTTTTGTATTGTGTCAAACATTGGCGAATCTAAAATCATCAAATAATATATTCATTTTAATCCCTACTTGATAGAAAGCTTTTTGTGATTTTTAAACAATGCATCATAATGTCCATGGGGCCAATCTAAAATATGAAGCTGATAAACATTACTAAAAGGTATGTCATTTACCCAAATGCCCCCCTTATGGTTATCCAGATGTATCTCAACAGTGCACATAGAGAGAGTCTGATTTACATCCTAATACTGAAGTGGATATGCAGTTATTTCATCAATTAGAAACACAAGACAACCACACAATCACTTTTCTGTCTAGATTCCACCAAATTCTGGCTAGTTAAATTATGATCCTTGGAATCCAGACAGGTCGTCTTTAATACTATATTTAATATTCAAACTAAAAAGTTATCCTTATGGTTACATAAATTGCCAATGACCTTGATCAAAACTAGTACAGAGAATAACTTAGAGGGGAAATTATCCTTGTAGGTTAAAGTTTAACAATCTAGTTGTATAAAAGTGGAGAAATTCTACAGAGCCTCAGGTCAGCCAGAGAGAAAAATTCAGGTTTCCTCAGACCTTTCCGAACACGTCACACAAACACTGCAACAGAATTAACTTGAAGTATTTTCTCTAACATTTTCTTATACAAACTAAAACATGATCAAATATAAAAATTACCATAGCTCATTTATACAAAGAGAGAAAATAACCTATTTTAAAAAATTAGAACATGAATCTCATGAAAGTACTACAATATACTGAGCAACAAATCTAAACAATATAACCTTTCCTTGTTTCATTCTACAAGATGTGAGAGAGTCGTTCAAGTGGAGTACACTATTTTCATTTATTGGAGAGGATTATGAAGAATTCATTCTTTTACTCAACTCAGGAATCCATATTTAGTGACATATTAACAGATGGATTTTTTCACCAAATAAGCTCATTTGGAGCTGATAGAAACAACCACATTTTCTCAAAAAAATTACCATGATTACATAGCTTCAGAACAATCTCTTCATGATAGGATCAATAATTCCTATCAATAGTTTACATTATGTTCATGTTTGTTTATGCCTTTTAATTTCTAGGGGTATGGACAGACCCGATAAAAGATAAATCTAAGTTATTAAATAATCTCTTCTGTAGTCCTTGTGTGTTCTCAAGTGCTATCTCTTGATACAATACATATACTGCACACACACCAAGTGAAATTCACCTGAGTGCAGAGAGCTGGTACAAGGTTCAAGGTTAAGGTTCTAAAGAAGATCATGGCATAGCCTAGGGTTACCATATTCTGTGCCTCCAAATGGAGGACACTCCACGGCCCCCGGCCCCGCCCCAGCCACGCCCATACCCCCCGCCCCAACCCCGCCCCCTCCCAAAAGTCTCCGCCCCCTCCCCTGCTTCCCACGAACATTTGATTCGCGGGAAGCCTGAAGCAGGTAAGGGGGGTGTGGGGGGGAGGAGGCGCGGCCCAGGCTGGCCCCCCGGCGGCTCCAGCCTGGGTCGGCTCGGGCCCTGGGGTGCCGGCCCCGGCCGACCACCCCCAGCCCGCCCAGCACTGCCGGCCCCCGGCGGCCCGGCGCACCCCCGGGCTCCCCGCCGGCCCGGCTGACCGGCTCCCCGCCGGCCCGGCTGACCTGCTCCCCGCCGGCCCGGCTCCCCGCCGGCCCGGCTGACCGGCTCCCAGCCCGGACCCCGGCCCGGCACCGCGCCCCCGGCTCCCCGTCCGGCCCCGCGCCCGGCACTGCGCCCCTAGTTCCCAGCCCGGCACCATGCCCCTGGCCCCGCACCAGCCCCGCACCGCCGGCCCCGGCCGAGCACCACCCAGCCCTCCCGATTTTCCCGGACATGCCCGGCTTTTGGGGATTTCCCCCCGGACGGGGATTTGAGCCCCCAAAAGCCGGACATGTCCGGGAAAATCCGGACGTATGGTAACCCTAGCATAGCCAGAGCAGTCACATAAGGGGTGTCTGCATTCCCTGTGTGTCACTGAAAGGATACTAATCTGGTGTCAAAATGGCTGGTTCAAAGACAGTTTGAGGAAGACCAATGTAGATGCCTATTGGCAAGATGATTACACCCATCTAGGTGTGTGAAGGAGCATACGACCCCTTTAAGGGATAAACTGGAGCCTACAGCTGATACAGCCTGGGATATAATCAAGGAGGCCTTGCCCCACCTTAGGGCTGGACTATATAAATAGAAGAGGAAGCTAGTGAGAGAGGAGAGCAGAAGGCATGCAGACTGCAGTGTGTGGTAGTTTCTCTTAGGCTCCAGGAGACCCGCCTAAATTAGACTCACAGAGCTGATGTTATGTACCTGAAGCCTGGGAGCTCTGAACTAGACTCCAGAGGGAGAATCTTATGAACTGTAATTGCTCCTGTCCTGAAGCCTTATTAAAAACAGGACATACTATTTTTGTTAATTTGTATTGGCTTCTCCTTACCTGGGCTCTTAAAACTTAGCCACTGCTGCCCATTCAAGGGAAATAAAGGTGGGGCATACCTCCAAAGCCACCCTGGGCCACAAGGGGACATGCAGGGACTGCCCACACTTTTATACAATGGCTCAAAAATCCCCCAGGAGTCTGCAAAGAAGCACCTTCTAGCCTTTCAACTTGCCTGTGGGCATAGGTAGAAAATCCCATCCCTACAACTCCCTTTCCTGGGGGAGGGATAGCTCAGTGGCTTGAGAATTGGCCAGCTAAACCCAGGGTTGTGAGTTCAATCCTTGAGGGGGCTATTTAGGGCAAAAATCTGTCTGGGGATTGGTCCTGCTTTGAGCAGGGGGTTGGACTAGATGACCTCCTGAGGTCCCTTCCAACCCTGATAGTCTATGATTTCTGGCTTTGTGTGAGGGGGGTGAGAATTTCTTCCTCCACATAAACAAACATGCACATACATACTTCTAGCGTGAGTGTTCAAAGGACAATTCTGAATTGAGCCTGATGTGAAGCCACACTGTCACAGGAGGACAACTAGAAGGCAAATTCCACCCAGAATACATGGACAGCACAACTATTTTTGTCACCTCTTAGAAGGGAGAAATGGCCACTTCCTTCTCAGAAGGCCAGTAACTGGACCCTATGAAGATGAAGAGTTTGTCTAGATGGTGACTTAGTGTGCAGCAAGCCAGAGTGTGAATCTACAGCGCACTGACCTGTTGTGCATTAACTGGCCAGGGGACCCTGCTACCGCGCACTAGAAGTTCGGTAGTCTATTTTAACTTCTGAAATGGGAGAAGAGCAAAGAGCACTCTGCAATTTCTAGTGCATAGTAACAGGGTCCACACCATCAATTAGTGCACAGCAAGCTAGTGCGCTGAAGATTCACACCCTGGCTTGCTGTGCATTAACTCTCTATGTAGACAACCTTCAAGTGAGAGCTGACTGGGGAGGTGAAATCAAGCATCCCCATCTCTGGGTTAGAGAAACTCCGAACTATAAGGGACTCAGTGCCCCACTATTCTGTTGAAGTATCAGCTGCATTCCTCCTATGCCACTTGAGCAGCATTGCTGGGATATTATCTGCATATTATTTATCCTGTAGGCAGTTTCACAACAGTCCTGCACAACAGCACTCCATACTAGCCAACATGGGGCCAGTGTGGATAAAACTTCCAGGGCTGCACAGGTATCCTCCTGCAGTTGTTCTATTTACAACCCCTTACGCAGCCCAGTGTAGGACTAAGCAGCACAGAGCATCAAAGAAACGTGCCATTAAATTAGAGCTTGGCATATCAATGCTTTTAAACAAGACGACTAAATTAGGATTACCTTATACTGAACATTACATATAGTTTCAAACCATCTCTAAGCAACACCAAAAAAAAACTATACAGATTTCCTCAAGAATTCATGCCTTTGAACTTTCAGCAGCTGGAACTAGACATAATTTCTACTAATGTCCCATCTTCAGGGTAGAATATGCCACTGAGTCTTTACTACATTTAATTTGAATAAATACACTTCAGTTAGTTGTATAGATTCTATTAAGTGAACAGCAGATAACCTGTAAAGCATGCAACTAATTTCTCCTTCAAGCATCCTTGCTATTTTCCCAAGCTGTTACAAGCAGTACAATGATTAATGCAGTCACTCACTTGGTCTGTCATTCCCTCTGCTTGAATTTTGCATCTCTGACGGAAGCCTAGGCTCTTAGTAATCACTACACACACAAAATTGCTGTTGGGCTGTGACTTTGATATTCACTTTCCTCTGGGATCCAATCCAGTTACAAGATACTGTACCAAGATTTCTGGATGGGTTTCATATTAAAGTGGCTGGGTACTAACTGGCCAAACGCTGTATATCCTTTCTTAACATCTCAAGTATTGTGAAGCCTCACTGAGGCTTCTCTTCTATGTGGATGCTAATTTAATTTCAGCTACAATCCCATTTTAACTTCAATTAGCCAGCTATAGGCACATATCAAGGTCATTATCACTGTGAAAACCCGTTGGTCACATTTATCTGATTCTTATAAAAATAATTTTGCTGCCAACTTACATTTAATCGTATAATGTAAAGTAGTAAGCTGATCAGTTAAACTGATGTTAAAAAATGATCCACACTTGTAACAAGCGCAGTTAATATTATAAAGCCCAAATGTGTTGATTTTTTTAGCAGAATTCACCACTGATTCAATGAGTTGATTTTTAAGCAGAATTTCTCTGCCATCATTTTTAACTTAATTACCATTTCATTAAATGATAAATTTCAATTATTCTCAATTCACTTTGCTTGCAGGATCAGGACCAGTCCTATATATGCAAACCCCTGAACCCATGCAGAGTGCCACTGACTTCAATGTGGCACCACACAGACACAGGATTCCACCCATATGGAAGAGCATAAAGGATGAGGGGCTGAATGTGTAATTTGTTTGGGTATTGCAAACGGCAATCGGAGGTAAGATAGCATACCTGAGCTATCTTTAATCTAGCTAGCACTGCTAAAAATAATAGTGATGGCATAGCAGCCTGGATCCCAGCATTGGTTAGCAACATGAGTATGAACTCCGTTCTCGGAGAACTTGTACAAGCCATGCCAGCATCCATGCCACCACATTGTCACGGCTATTTTTAGAAGCGCTCACTAGATGAAAGCTAGCAAAGGTATGTGTACCCAAGCTATAATCACACCTCCAACTGCTGTATTGACGTATCTTTGATGAAGCAAGCTTTTCTTTATACTTTCCTGCAAAGCACATAGCTGAGAGCAGGTGCTATATAAACACAGAAGAAAGATAATCTTGTGCCTCAGGTACTGGACTGGGACTCAGGAGATCTGGGTTCAGTTTTCAGCCCTACTACAGACTTCCTATGTGACCTTGCCAAATCACTTAATTTCTCTGAGCCTCAGTTTTCCATTTGTACAAGTCCCACAATGTGTGTTATGTATTTAGATTGTAAGCTCTTCAAGGTAGAGACTCTCTTTTACTTTATGTTTGTAACAGTGCCTAGCAAAATTTGGGGTCTCTGTGCTAGTGCAATACAATTAAATAACAAATATTCTTCAATTTAAAGGCCAGAAGGAAAAATTCTGATCATCCAGTTAGACTCCCTAAAGGGTATTATCTTTAAAAATAAGGAAGTAGTTAGAATTGAGAGCAGTTTAGAAAAAAGTGTGTATCTGCCTAAGTGAGACATGTTGCTGTCTGACAAACTTATTCAGGAGATCACGTTTCTAGATACCCCCTCCCAACCCAAGGTGCTTGTACAAGATGACATGACTCTATATAAGCATAATATGAATTTATCAGTGTAAGCACCCTGCTGTGAACAGAATGAAAGCAGTCTATGAAGTTCAAATTTATCCCTTCACGGGATTTGGATTTATTAACTTAAACAGTAACAATCTTCAGCCAAAACTTCCCTTCCAAGCTTGGCTATTGCTAGGCTTTCTCCTAGCAGACTTTTTGACCGAAATCCTAGGTAAACTTACTTTATAGCTGGTTGGTGCTAACTGAATCCAGTTGCTTGCTTGACTCAGCAATAATTATACTGCACCTGCATCTAGGGTTCAATCACCTGACAACAGGATGACTCAGGGGAACCTTGTTTCTCTCGGCTGTTGTCCCAGACACTGTCATTCTATTACAGACAATTTCTTCAATACCATTTTATTCTAAAATCTAAATTAAATCATGAGACGAGCAGTGTTAAAAGAGATGGCAAGTACAACTCAGAAAGATAACAGGTGCCAATAGTCATTTGTCACAAAGTGTGATGCATGAAGACACAACTGTACATTCTAATGCAGAATATTTCATATGAGAGAACTCAGAAATACGACATTTTCCTTAACAAGACAATCTAGCAGAAAACAAGACAATATATTCTCATTATGTTGGGTAATACAGACACTATGTTTTACCTAGCATTTCAGAAATTACATATCATTATTTACTACTTTAAGTTGTACTTTAAATAGTGTTCATATACAAACATCACTCAAACGCAATAATGATGTTCACTT
Source organism: Malaclemys terrapin pileata (assembly GCF_027887155.1). Classification (NCBI taxonomy): domain Eukaryota; kingdom Metazoa; phylum Chordata; order Testudines; family Emydidae; genus Malaclemys; species Malaclemys terrapin. Next base: position 51,108,338 of record NC_071508.1, on the reverse strand, counting down.
TTTTCATTATTTTGATATGAACAGCTTGCATGGGAAGGGAGAGTCTATTCCTAACAAAAGAAGCAGAGGTAGATCCTGCTACTTTGGCATCCTTAAGTGACCTGATCCTGCATGCCTTACTCTGGCCTCATCCTATAGTCCTTACCATTGACTTGAATGGGAGTTTTGCCTGTGTAAGCCCTGTAAGAGTTGAGCCCATAAGTTCTTGGTATGAAAATTATATTACTGGCAAATGAGAGAATGACATTCAAGTGGGCTTAATTTGGAAATAATTAGCCAACTATTATCAATAGAAGTCTGAATGACTGAATGTATTTTTATAAAATAATCTAGAAATGAAGGGAACAATGTCACCCGATAAAGGCTCCAAGTTAGGCTCATCTGACATACAGATCAGAACTTAATGATCCAGGGAAGTTACTGAGACTTTGTTCAAGAAGCGTTGGGCATTAGAAAGAGCATTTTCCCCCTTAATTGTTCTTGTTAATTTTAATTAATTTAAAAATAAATTAAAAAGCTTTGGTTGTGCTAACATCTGTCTTCTGCAACTACAATTTTCAGCTAGAGCTGCCAGGGTCTGCTTTTGAAATTAACCTTGGTTAGGCTAAATCCACTCCAGAGAAAAATGGTTATTTAGGAAGGGGGAGGGGAAGTGTTTGTTCTATTAATTGCAGCCCCAAATGTAGCTGTATATTTAATTCAAACTAGGCTACATCGCTTTCCAAGGCTTCACTCACCAGAAATTGGATTTAAGCTGAAGATGCAAATGCTAGCAAAAAACTGAAAGTTAGGATGATCCTATGGCTTCCAGTGGAAGATACATTTTATTCTAGATTAAAGTAAATGTTCTTTTAAAAAGTATTCTGACCATTTCTAGTGGAAATGTAGATCTTGCTGTCTGAATTCAAGAAAACAAAAATAATTTCTAAGACCATTTTACACTAAAAATCAACAGAAACATAAAAATGAAGGGTCACATTCTGCTTCCCTCTTTCACACAAGTCATCCTGTGGAAGCCAATGGGACTATGCAAATGAGAAAGCCAAGCAGAATGTGCCCTTAGGGGTTAGATGCAAAGTGAAAATGTGGTTTTAATACGAGATTAAAGGGATTACAGAAGGTCAGGAATAATAAATAAGCTTTTCATTGTGTTAAATAAATTGGCATGTTAAATCAAATTAACTGCATTATGTAAAGTACTAATTTTGGCACAATGCCTCTTTCTTTAACTTGGTATAATGAAAAGGAAAAGCAAAAAGCAATTTGATGTTATATAAAGCAAGAGCGAGGGACATATATATGAATGGACATCATCATTGAGATGTGGTGAAGGAAATACTAAGAAGGGTAAAATGAAGACCTCAGCAGCAATTTTTTTCCTGTTCCTCATAATCATGTCTGCTTTATTATCCACAGAATGGAGAACATTTGTTGTTACTAGCTTCTGGAATGGTGCATTTGACATTTAAACAACATGATGTGACAAGGTTATTATGGTGTGCGTACTAATTCATATTGAGCGTGTTTGTAAGACACATGCCATAAGAAACACTTTGCCAATATGTACACCGTAATTCATGCATGAAAGCATTTGGAATTTTATTACAGTTTTTAAATTTTATAATCAAATACTATTAAAAAAATCTTCCACATTGTGCTTATTAAAAGGATGAGCTTCATATTCTGAGCTATGATGATTTTTATCATCACAGCTATGCATTCTTTTTAGACAATCAGATCACTTTATTCCCTATTTTTATCATTGCTTTCATCGGAATATACGGATAGTTTTTTGTAAATATATACTTCAAGACTATGCTTTCAGTTCACACACATTGTGATAAACATTATTGTAAAAAATAAATAAAATTATATTTTTAAAAATTAAAAAAGAACAGTCACATAAGGGCAAAGAATTTAGGAATTCTATTAATAAGATTTTTCATTTCACTAGTCTCAGATACAAAGGCCCTGGATTCAGAAAAACATTTACACACATGCTTAAGTCCATCCCTATTTGGTACAGCATATAAACACATGTTTAACTATTAGTTTATTTTTAAGTGCTGTCCTGAATAATGATACATTCCTGACTCAGAGCCAAAAGATTAATTTTCTCATTTCTCATTAAAAACAACAGAAACAAGTCAGTATAGGATTATGAAATTTATGTCTGGCTTTTATGAGTGAAGGTTTGAAAATAGAAATAAGAGTCTGCTGTCAGCTGTTATTTGATGTAAGTCAAGAATCTAGCACAATAAAAATCCAGGTGCTTCAAACCAGGTCGGTGACCTAACAGTAGTGTTCTACCAGGAGACTCTCTCTTGCTCCCAGGCTACAGAGCACAACTGACTGCTGAAAAGGCAACATCCTCAGCTACAAGATAAGGGAGCATTTCTGTTGCTTACTAGTCTCTCTGGAAGATTATTAGAAGAATATGAAAATTAAAATAATGCATCTGAATTTAACTGATCTACTTTACCCTACAGAAAAAAGTTTCATGCTCTAAAGGATACAGTCTCAACTTAAAAACAGAGAATTCCTGCTATTGTTAAAGGAAACTGTGTAGGCATGTATAGAAGAAAAAATATACCCCAAGGTATAAAGTGAGGTACTTTGGGGAGCAAATGAATCTACATCAAAAAGCCAGGTGCCTTATATACAAAAATAGCATGTTCACAAAACACACAGTTTTTCTATAACTACCTCTTGACCTGCCAAAAAGAAAAATGTTAATTTAGATTTCCCTTTTATTAGTTCATTAATACCGACCAATAGATATAAGGCTATTATATACATCAGGATTTACCTTTAAGGGCCAATTTCATATACTACTTCATTAGTGCAATTTAATGTGTCAGTCTAGATCCTTGTGGGTTTGACCTGCCTGGTTCTTTGATGATGCTTGAAACTACTGCATAACTGTCTGAAAATCTAAAGTGTCAATAAAAGTGATAAAGTCTTTTTACAAAACTATTGTACACAATGAGTTGTATCACAATCACGGGCAATAAGCCAAATATAGTGTCACATGGTTCTAGAGCCAGGTTACTTCCATCTATATCTTCTATATGTTGGGAAAGTACATTCAGTTTTCTCTTTCATCTAGACATGTTTAGACTGAATACAGTAAAACTAACAGTCTGAATTATTTTATACTATGCCAGACATATTTGGATCAATATGACTGGCATATTTTTACATAATTCTCTCACTGAAGCCACATGGGACCAGTCAAAGATACACTTTGACTGCAGTACACTGGTCTGTAAAATGTTTGCATAGATCATCTGTATACATTCTTGTTAATGACAGGTTTCAGAGTAGCAGCCATATTAGTCTGTATCCGCAAAAAGAAGAACAGGAGTACTTGTGGCACCTTAGAGACTAACAAATTTATTAGAGCATAAGCTAGTGGGCTGTTGTTCACGAAAGCTTATGCTCTAATAAATTTGTTAGTCTCTAAGGTGCCACAAGTACTCCTGTTCTTCTTTATTCCTGTTAATGTCGATTGTATTGTAGAACTCCTGGAAGGGTCTGTGCATTTCAGTTAGAAAAAAGAGCAGCAGAAAATGATCACAGTTCATGGTCATTAAACCAAGACATGACGGGAAGGCATTTACAGGGTAAGTGAAACAAAATGTGCTAAAATATCTTCAATTTAGGTTTGATCCTGAGAAGCACTCACCTCTCTCAGAAGTAGTTGAACCTCAGCACCTTGCAGGATCAGGATACCAGAACCCTACAATGTTATTTGTCTTAGGCAGTATTTCAAAGAAGATCCAAAACTTTTGAAATACATTGGGAAGCATAATGAATGCTAAATTGTGAAATATTAAAACAAATCAGTCATTTAGTGTGAAATGAAAGCAACCAATGCTATGTTTATTTAAAAAAATCTTGTTTGACTCCAGATGCCTCAGAAAAAAAGAAGGGATTTGGGGGGTGAAGGAGACAATCATCATCATAAATTTATACACCCATTTCTCTTTCAAAACACTGTTCGGAGAAAGGCAAATACTCAAGTCCTGACTTGGAGCATTACTGTAGAGAGAGGTTCATAGTTTGCTCATATTAACTGTCGCAAAGCCTGAAGAGAAACTGCCTCTAATGACCTAGATTCTGAACTGGCTATAAGGTTTTGCACCTTTTCACTTCTCTTTTAAATTTAGTCATTATAATTAATCACAACAAAATATTGGAGAAAAATATACAGAAAGGCATATGTATTTTCAAGTACCATATTAGCATTATTAGAAAATACACACATTTTCTTCCTTTAGCTCTCTTTTTTTAAACCTACAAACTGTTTGTAAGGCTTCTTCTAAAAAAAAAGAAGGAGGATAAGTCTCCTGAGTTTTAAAAGTAACTTACAGTAGATTTTTTTAAAAATTAAACATATTATTTATTTTATAAATTTATATTTCATCCATAGATCTCAGTGCACTTTATAAAACAGGTCAGTCTCATTATCTATATTTTACAGAGGTGGAAAACTGAGTCACAGGGAGGAGCAAGTCACTTGCCCAACATCACACAGCAGACTAGTGGCAGAGCCAGGAATAAACCAGGTTTCCCGAGACCCAACACAGTGCATTATCTACTGGACCACAATGCCATCCTGTAATTCATACCTATAAAAAAAATTAACATACACATAATGAAGACACTGTCTAGAACAGGGGTCGGCAGCCTTTCAGAAGTGATGTGCCGAGTCTTCATTTATTCATTCTCATTTAAGGTTTTGCGTGCCAGTAATACATTTTAACATTTTTAGAAGGTCTCTTTCTGTAAGTCTATAATATATAACTAAACTATTGTTGTATGTAAAGTAAATAAGATTTTAAAAATGTTTAAGAAGCTTCATTTAAAATTAAATTAAAATGCAGAGCCCCCCAGACCGGTGGCCAGCACCCGGGCAGTGTGAGTGCCACTGAAAATCAGCTCGTGTGCTGCCTTTGGCACACGTGCCATAGGTTGCCTACCCCTAGTCTAGAAGCTAAATGAATATGTGTAATAGGAACTAAAAGTTAAGGTTTCAAATTGCAATGGAGGACAGAACTCTGTGAAACAGGACCAGAGTTAAAGCTGTTGGTGGCTTTTCACAGTTCAGTTTTCCCCTCAAGAGGTAATTTCGTTTTAAGTAAAAATGACAAGAGTAGTGTTTAACAGGCATGTGAGAGGCAGGGACAATGAGGAATGTTGAATACAGGAGGACATAAGGGGGATGTGGCAATGGCAGCAGAGGAAGTTGATTGGCATGGGCGAGGATTTATGGTATTGGGTGAGAATAAAGGGTTTGCAAGGAGCCTAGGCTCTATTGCAGCAAAACCAATTTCACAACCCAGGAACCAGACAATACTTAGGGCCTACCACCTGAAAGACTGGACTGGTTGGTGTGTTAGAAGCTGGGGACCTGCTAAGCTTCTGCAGTAGGTGAATGCTACTGCAACAAATCCTTTCTAATTCACAAGTGCAAGATTCTCCCATGCGTGAGCATTAGCAGGTCCATTGGCTAGAATAGGCATGTAAGCACTTAGATTTCCCCATTCGTTCTACTCCTGTACAGAAGAGCTGCTCTTCAGCTTCCTCACCTGGCTTTCTCTGCTCCCTGCAGCTTCCACTAAAGCTTCCCTGCTAAAGGAGTTGCAGATAATCCCAGCACCTGAAGGCAATTTCTCTCCAGCACCCATATACCCACAGACATTGAGATCTCCATCTCCTCCAATACCAAAAAAACTAACGTTATGATGAATATAAATACATTAGTATTATCAGAGGTTTTAGCATAACTTCTGTAATGGAGTTACAGTTATAATTATAAATCTGATATAAGAGTATTGTCTGAGCTAAAATGATCCAAAAAGGAGCAGTTTAGAAAGGGAGACATTTAAAAACACTTTAAACAGAGTAAATTTTTTTCAAAACTGTCCTCAAAATTAATGATAGAAGTGGTTCAAATTTGCCGCTAAAACTTATTTGAGCCTCACTGAAAATAAATAAAATGAACTAAATACATGGAAATTCCAACTCCACTTCGACTATGGAGCTTAGAACCGCCACAACAAAATTAAAAATAAAAGTGTTTAATTTAAAACCTCAGAATCAATATATATGTTTTATTCTGTTATCAAGCATCTGAGCCTCCTCTCAGCCTTACATTCTCTTAAGCCCAAGGCTCCCCTGTACCACTGAAAAACATTTAAAATGCCTAAAAGCAGATGGGACAGATATTCTGCTGCCCCCTAGCAAATGGCTTAATGTTCAAATTGCACTGGTCCTATAAGCTTCCTTAATATTTTCCCCAAATCTTTGATAGTGAAAAACTATCAAGCACTTGCTATGCAACTGCAGCATTTGAATTCTCTTTTGGAGTTCTAGAACACAGCTGCATTAGCACATTCTCCCCTCCTCGTACTTCACTCAACCAGTTTCCTAGTAACTTTGTTTTTATGGGTGATGAATCTTTGATAACTGGCCCTTCTGTTTGCTCTTGTCCATTCTCTAGTTTATGACCAGTCAAACAAACAAACAGAAGGTAAATCACATTAAATCACCTCAACTTCTCTTATTTCTGGTGTTCTAGGAATATACTTCAGTAGCACCTAATTCTTCTAACATGTGTTTATATGAGTGGAGTCAACTCTAAATTATTTGAAAGCATTTAAGAAACTCCAAAAATCTTAATTATGTAGAGACAAAATTTTGGTAATAAAATCCCAGACTTGTTACTGTCTTCAAGAAAGTCAGTCCTGTTTGGCCAAATTAGAAATAGTGGAAAAATGCCATCACACATACTCAATACAACTTATTCCACATTTTTGGAATGTTCCAGTTACACTGTGTATGCAGCCAGGCCCCACCTTTCTGCATTGCTATATGATCAAAAGAGACCATCCCCTGCCTGCTTTTGCCTTTCCCCATCAAAATACCCTTTGGCCTATGGAAATTCCATTGCGCTAGAAGCCAGGGCACCATGAGTTCCAGTTTTACCACTTCCAAAGATTGGTTTTAATAATTTTTTGTACTCCACAATACTTATTGGTCAAGGACTTGTATCCCTATTTTAAGGGGCAGACAAGTATTTTGGAGAAGACAATGTAAGGAAATTTATGTCTGGCTTTTATGTTCACAAAACCAGTTGTTCGATAACTACTTCTTGAAGGTCACTTCTGGCCGACTTGGAAACAGAACACAGGTTTGTGATGGAACCAAAAATCACCCACTACACCCAATGCCTTTCAGAACAAGTATGCCAAAAGTATGTGATTGCTTTCATGCCAGGAATAGGACTGTGATGGGTTTGGTCACAGAGACCCCATTCGGACTGTCACCTGACCTGATGGAATTACCTCTGAGCCCGTTTTCCCTGCCAGCTTGGGACTCCAGAACCCTGCCTTGTTGAGCCAGACACACTAGCCTGCTGCAACACAGACCCAGGTCTGTCCACGTCCCTGAAGCTGCAGACTTTAACCAAAAACTGCTCAGCAGGTCACCTATCTCCAGCACCCAGACACCCAGCTCCCAATGAGATCCAAACCCCAAATAAATCAGTTTTACTCTGTATAAAGCTTATACAGGGTAAACTCATAAATTGTCCACCCTCTATAACACTGATAGAGAGATATGCACAGCTGTTTGCTCCCCAGGTATTAATCACTTACTCTGGGTTAATTAATAAACAAAAGTAATTTTATTAAGTATAAAAAGTAGGATTTAAGTAGTTTCAAGTAATAACAGACAGAACAAAGTAAGTCACCAATCAAAATAAAGCAAAAACACGCAAGGCTAAGCCTAATACATTAAGAAACTGTTTACAGGTAAAATCTCACCCTCAGAGATGTTCCAATAAGCTTCTTTCACAGACTAGACTCCCTCCTAGTCTGGGGCCAATTCTTTCCCCTGGTACAGTCCTTGTTAGTTCTAGCAGACATCTTAGGTGGAAAGCAGAGGTGTTCTCATGACTGGCAGCCCCCTTTCTTCTGTTTCACCCCCTTTTATAGCTTTGGCACAAGGCGTGAATATTTTGTATCTCTGGGTCCCCACTCCTCCTTCTAAATGGAAAAGTACCAGATTTCAGATGGATTCCAGTATCATGTGACATGGTCACATGTCCTGTGAGACCTCATTCTTCATTACCCACGGGCTGACCCACACGTACACAGGAAGACTTGCAGGTAAATAAACCCATTCACAACCAATTGTCCTAGTCAATGGGAGCCATCAAGATTCTAAGTCACCATTAATGGCCCATACTTTGCATAGTTATACTAGAACCTCAGAGTTATACTTCATATTTCTAGCTTCAGATACAAGGATGATACATGCATACAAATAGGATGAACACACTCAGTAGATTATAAGCTTTGTAATGATACCTTACAAGAGACCTTTTGCATAAAGCATATTCCAGTTACATTATATTCACATTCATAAGCATATTTTCATAAAACATATGGAGTGCAATGTCACAAGGACTACTCTTTCATAACAAACCGAGACCCACACATAAGTAAGCACTACATAAATATTAATAGCACCCAAGAGTTATAAATCTTAGTCCCATACTCTAACCAAGACCACTCTCCTATCTCTCCCCAAAACCCAGGAGTAGATCCCAGAAACCCTGATTCCCAGCATTTTCTCTGCTGTCTAATAAATGGTTAAATTCTTATCTTGTGGGTGTTTCAGAGAAGATAAAATCCTACTAATGCTGTCAGCTAAGTGAGTTTCTTCTTTAGGTGAACTGATGGATACCTGTAATATGAATTTGAAGGTCCTGGATTCAAACCCTGATAATAATGCATATGGGCCTCACTAGAGTTGCACACCACCGAATACCACCACCCATCTTTTTTAAAAAAATAAGCCTAGGAAACGCCATAAAATGTAAGTTAAAAACACTGGTAAAGTTGTAAAGGCAAGAGTATAAAACTTCATTGCTAAATTCATGGACCCATGGTATTCAGAAGTGTATCAACAGTGAAGTTCAAAATCTTTAGGCTCTAGAAATTAAATGCAACTCTAAGACAGCTTTTTGCAATAAAATCTTCCAACTGAATTCATCAAACATTTGTATCCACAAGAAAAGCTTCCCATAAATGATACAGTAAAATCTCTAATTTCAAAAACATGTTCTGGTATTCATTGTGCTATAAATGCAATGCAAAAGTCAAGTACAAAAGGCAAAACATTGCATTTCATAAAACAAGGAATTGTACTTAACTGTAAAAGGAAAGGCTGTTAAAAGAAAATCAAATCCATTTAAGATACTATATTTGAAGGGAGCTGACAATTTTTAATGGTTTTATCAACTAGCAGTTCCTAATTATCCATTTGGTCTTCATGAGACCATGTGCTGTATTTTTGAAGATGAAGCAATTAGCAATGATATTTCAGACACACTTATTCAAAAAAAAAAATTGCTGCACCAAAACCACCATCAAGATAGTTTTCCTTTATACAAAAAGATTTTTAAAAGCCCATTAAGGAAATCTGCAATTTTGTCCTGCAAATCTTTCTGAAACATTTTAAATGTTTATAATCAAGCTCTCACTAGCAATTACTCACTTTCAAGCTATCACTCAAGTGTCACCATGACAACAAAAACAAAAAGCTTTCCTTGAGTAAAAAAAGACAATGGGGATTTTAATTACTGCCATTCATTCTGCTGACAATTTGAATAAAAACATTTACCAAAATGTTACCCAGAATGAAAAGGCAGCAAATACTAATTTAAGATTTCAAGAATAACCTTGCCCTGTACACATTACCACTCTTTCCTCCCCTAGTGTTATGTTCTTTGCAGCTCTTCATAAATTAACATTCAACAGTGCCTATTTACCAAACATTTTTGTGAAACTGAATTTTAAGATGGCCGTTAAAATTCTTCTGACGTCAATACAAAGTAAGTTTCAGAAGTCTGCTTCTCATGTTGAAACCTAAAATGTTAGTCAGGGACTCACTTATCTAAATAAATATAATCACAGAACATTTAATTACAAAAGAAACAGACAAAGCTGAGGACTATTTTATTACTGTTCCCTTTGCCCCAAACAACGAGTCAGATATGAGAGAGTGCAAGGGGAGAAAGAGACAAATAAAGAAACCCTGCTTTTAAATATTTTAAACATATTGTATATATATTTTTAAAAGTTGAATTAATTCATCCATTGTCCAAATCGTAAATGCTGGTTTCTGCAAAATCTTAAGGATAATCCTTATTCATGTGAGCACTCCAATGACTTTAACCGAACTACTGTTGAGTGAAAGTATGCAGATTCTGGCCCTCAGATTGCAAAATGTTTTCAGTTCCCTCATAAAAGCATACAAAGGGATGACAGGAAGACGTCTCGGTGTAGTTTTCCCTTAGGGATAATACTATACATGAATGACAGTAGCTATTTAATCTAATCACATCAGAATGATTTGCTTTAACTGGCTGGCAAATGGATGCAGTTTGATCATTTCACATTTTGCCACTATTTTCAGCTGATGCCTTCATACGTTATAGCTTTTCAGGCAGTAATACATTAAGTTATGTCATAAACTGGGGGGAGGATCCATTATAATGTTTTTATTTTAAACAAGTAATCTGTCCCCCAAGGTTCCACTAAGAAATGCGTAGGAACAGAAGATGCCAGAATCTGCAAACAAGCATCAGAGATCTGACCGGCAGAAAAAAAATGTTATTTGTATCATGTTTACAGAATGACCAGTTCTGCTTAGATTTTGACAAAGTACAAATAAATAAGGAGGCATGCCCAATGAAAATACTAGAACACTGTAGAAGTGTTAAAGCATCTTAAATTTAACACGGCTATTTTATTTTTAATTTTTTTTTTTTTTATAACTACAGTTTTCAACTTAAATCCTTTAAAATATATTATGGACCTGATGCTTGATTATACCACAGGATACTGTCAACATCACCAGATGAACTATATAATTATATGGATATATATGAAAAGATGCTGTTAGAATAATTAAAACAACAGTATTCTCTAGTTACGGACATATATTGAGAGTAAAATTGCATTTTAACACACTTCCAGATATTCTCACAAGACAAGACACACAAGAACTACCACTTAGGCTTTGTGTACACTGGAACTTCATTGGCAAAACTTTTGTTGTTAAAGGGTGTTAAAAACACACACACACCCCTCCCAAATGACAAAAGTTTTACGGATGAAAAGCGCCGGTGTGAACAGCGCTTTGTTGGCAGGAGCACTCTTCTGATGACAAATCTGCTGCTGCTCATTGGGGGTGGAATTTTTTTTGTCAACAGGAGAGCTCTCTTCTGCCAACAAACAGCAGCTACACTGCGCGCCTTTTAGCGGCGCAGCTGTAGCGGCACAGCCGGGTTGCTAAAAGCTGCATAGCATAGACATAGCCTTAGTTATAAACTAGAGATGTAATCTTTTTGTGTGTATATGATGGTGCATAGCACTTCGGTCATCCTGCTGTCCTTTAATCCATAAAACGTGAACCGAAATAAAAGCAATGCCAGGGCAGATTAAAACGGAATCCACGGGAAACACTACAGAGTTGAAGGAGGCAAGGTGTATGCATGAAAAAGAGAAGTAGGCTTGGGAGACTCCAGGAGTGCTGCAGGAATAGCTGTTAGACCAAGAGAGACTAATGATATTTGAGTGTGCAATTTCTGACACCTTCAGGCATCTGATTTTCAGATGTGTTAAGCACCTGCCCTCTGAAAAACAGGTCCTTTTATGGTGTCAGAAGTTAGGCACCCAGAATCATTAGTCACTTTTGAAAATGTAGGCCTTTATCAATTATCCAGGAGGGATGTATCATAAAACAACACAACTGTATTTGTCTCCCACGGGAAGTGCTCAAATTATATTTTTGACTCATTAAAAAAAAAAGGGATAGAGAACTGGGAAAAAAACATACTAGGTAGGAAATAATCCTGACCGAGTAGCAAAATGCATATAATAACTTAAGTTCTCCCTCCTCCTGCATTTCATTTCTGTGGTTCTAGAGACTAGATTCCTGGTCTTCTGAAATTCTTTATACTGTGAAACCATCGTTTTTTTTGTTTTGTTTTTTTGAGGCTCACTAATGCAGATCAACTTACGTTAAGGAATAAATAGTTGAAGTGATGGGGATAATTTCTAGACAACTTTTACACATTTTTCTGAATATCGAAATAGTCTTCCTCTGTTGAGGATTTGTGCTGAGTTAAATTTTATGCACCATTCAAGGGCAATAACTGGTGGGATATCAAAGCTCTCCTTCTGCACTTATTCCTCTCCAATCTAGGTCAGTGACCAAGTAATGTTGAATGCTCATTTCCATCAAAATTGTACCACATGACAATGACAAATGCATTCATACACTGTAGCAAGTTCTTCAAAGAGAATATTCAAAGTTAGAACAAACAATTTCTTTTTCATGAACATTCAAAATTTAATCATTTAAAAACACCTAAGCAAATAAAATCTATGGCCATAACTGCCATTTATTTCCATATCACATGGGCAATTACATTATAGAAGTTAGTAGTCAAAAGATCTAGGAGTTTTATCACTGATACTGATTACATTAAAATTTACAAAGGGATTAGATGATTTTGTGGACTAATAATGGAATTATTCTCAATCATTAGTTTGAATCCAACTCAGGTTCGTAAAGATGGAAAGTGACTGGCATATAATGATTTACAGGCCTACATGAAATGTTATCGTTATCAGTGCAGTTACTAATGATGGTCTCCACATCACAAAAATTAAAAGTGGTATCAGGTAGGGCTGTCAATTGCAGCTAATGCTTGCAATTAACTGAAAACAAAATTAATGCATTAATTTTTAACGGTGTTAATCGCATACCTCTGAGTGGGGAGAGAGTCATTGGCTGCGGAGGGACCTGACAGTGTCCAGTCAGGCACAGTAACCCAATCACCTCCAGAGGGTGGGAAGAGGAGAGGAGAAAAGAGGAAATGGCTCCCATCCAGGCTTCGGCAGAGAGGTAGGGATCCTGACCCTGCTGTGTCCCACTGCCCCCTTCTGGCCCATTGCTCCAGGGACCAACCATACCCCATTTCCCCCGGCTGGCTCCTTGCTCCAGGGACCGACCCCCACCCCCCAGCCGTGTCCCATTGCCCCTGGCTGGCCCCTCACTCCAGGGGTACCCCATAGAGAACAGGAGCCTGGCGAGCCCAGGGTCTCTGCACCAGCCTCTCCTCCCCTTCCACATGCCAAGTCCCCACAGTAAAATCCATCCTCCCTTACAAACAAGGGCTCGCTCAGCTGAGGCGAGCACACAGAAACCACCCTTCCAGAAGCAGCAGCAAGACACCTCCCTCACCCTCCTCCTGAACAAGTCATTGCTTGCCCTTTCCCCCATCGTCACCCCGTCCTCCCAGACCCTCCTTCTGCACAAGTCATTGCTTGCTCCCCGCTATCTTGCCTGTATACTGAGTGCAGATTTCTAAGATGAAACTCTGTTCCTCTTCGAACAGGAGGCGAGCCTTTCAAGCTCAGAAACCCAACCCAAGCAGCATCAAGAATTCACCCTTCTTCTGCACCCCTCCCATGTCCAGAATACTGAGTTTGAGATAAAAAAAATCTTACCCCTTCAATAAGCGAAGAGTGTGATAACATTGCAATGAAAATTGCGATTAATCGTGATTAATTTTTTTAATCTTGCAATTAATCATGATTAATTTCTGTAATTGCATGGCAACCCTTCAACTTCCTTCTTCCCCTATAGTTGGTCCCTCCAAGACAGAGTTAAGGATTATTAGCAAGGCAATATAGGTATAGAGTTTCTGATTTTAGGTTTTAACCGATAAACATCTATAAAACACCATGATTTAAAAAAAAGAAAATTGGTGTTTATCCAATAAACCACAGAATAACAATGGAAATGGTTACTTGTATCTAAGGACTTGTCTATATGGAACAGTAAGGAAGACCACGGTGACGTGATTTCCTAGAGCATATTAGCATATTGCACATTAAATGATCTGTGTTGTAGACCTTACTGATGTGCACTAAAAGTTACCAAGTGTGCTTTAATATAGTACTATTTGAAACATTACTACATTAAAGCTCATTTGGGAAAATTACAAAGAGATTACTCATTACAGTACACAGTATATATTGCTGTAAAGAGTAATATATATAATATACATTACTCATTACAGTATACACAAACAGGAAGCCCCCAAAACTCCTGATTTTTGGACAGCTATATAAAATTGAAAAATTGCAAAAAAATAAACCCCAAAATAGAAGTCCCAACTATAGGGAAGCTTGCATTACTATTACATACTTGTTCTGTGGGAAAACACTGGATTTTATTTTAACAGCTGAAAATTAAGAAACCATGATGATTTTGTGCTGCATCAAAAAGTAGTTAGAATTTAAGACACATGAGCCACATATTGCAACTATTTCAGAATTCTTTTTCCAAGCAAAACCTTACAGTAAAATTATGTTGATGCTTTTTTCATATGCATTTTCCCCTTCTCACTAGAATTTATTCCTATAAAATTTTAAAATACGACAGTGGGTTGAAAAGTAGCTGCAGGTGTCCTCAATTCTACTGGAAATTAATTACAGCTTTATACAACATGAAATGAGCTATTCATGGAAGTCGTACCATACTTAAATGAAAGGCCATTATAAACCTGCACACTGACTGTAACCTGATTATTAGCTTAAATCACACTATCCACAGACATGTCAAATGTAACTCAACAGTTCCAGAAAGCCATTTTGCTAGCCATCATTGTGCAGAATTCAACTATTAAAATGCCTATATATATATCTGTAAAACCACACTCACTCTCTCTTTAGATCACAGAGGTGGTAGCAAGAATGATTCCATTACTGCAGCCTTTGACTTTCTTCTCTCTTTTCTGTACTAGGAAACAGATCTAATTGATTAGAAATATCTGATTACATTTATAGTTAAATGATTTTTATGATACTTCACATTTTAAACAAAATTTACTCATTAGATTCTGCAGTGACGGAATGGAGTATTAACTATAGCACTTTGTCAGAGAATATTAAGTTAAAAAAAATGAGCCAGTACAAATTATGCTAGTTTTACTCACCAATCTTTAAAAAGATTGGAACTTGAAAAGAGCATGTATCACTCACTTTTCAAGTTCTGTGATTATATAACGTTGAAAACATTAGCTGCGCAGTAATAGAAAAAATGTGCCTGAATTAAGTCTACAGGATTTTAATATTTGGTAAGTGCTTCAGAAACAACTTCCAGATAATACAGTAATATTAGTCTAATTTTACTGTCTATTCCATAGTTTGAGGTCATTGGAGTTAACTTCTGAAATCACTTATCTGAAATACAGGAATGAGCTTGTAAGAAATAAAATTCTCAGAACTCATGATATTCAGCATATTACATTAAAAAAGGCAACAGAGCCACAGAAAAATGTCAAATTACAATCTTTAAAATGATGCAAATTTTACTTAAAATTAATATTCTGTGACAAAAAAAGCACAAAACTACTACTTTACAATAAAAAGTAGGAGACTGGAACAAATATCCAAAGCATTTCCCCTTCTTAGTATTTCTAATATTGAATGCTCAAGTTCTTTGCCCCTTTGTACTGCAGAGATTTTTGTTTCAACGGTGTATTCAAACATATCCTATATATTTGCCTACTTCTCAAATAATCTTTTTGGTCAATGCATTCAGGACTAAAGTGTAATTAATCTCACCAGCATCCAAAAAGATCTTCAAGGAATTAATAGAAAGGCACTGCAATACCGGACTGAATTCACCCCTGTAATCGCATCCTAAATACTATTGTAATAATCTTTGTACAAAATATGCCTTGTAAGCTATCATTTGAAAACTAATAATTTGCTTGTCAATAATTTGCTTGTCCTGGTGAAATGCATGTGGCAACCTTATATGTAAAGTTTTCAACATAAGCTGAAATCAAGGCTGAAGTGTGTTTACCAGACAAGTCTGGGGAGTGGATAAACCTGCTTCTCAAAGGACAAGCTGATGTCTCCAGCCAGGAGTCATCAAAGCTGATGAGCAATCACTTATCAAGTGGCCATTCCTTGGCAAGGAGGTGGGGCCGAAACAAACAGATCTCCCTCTTAGCAAACAGCAGAACAGAACTTTTTTTCCCCCAAACAGACTCAGTCTCTGTCCTCACAGCAGGAATGAACTTTACTTAGCGGCAACCCTCAGGAAAATGCATTTCAAAGGATGACTGAACTATAGAAGTGGAGAGAAAAAGCACCCCAAGTTCTCTTTCCCTATCCATCTCTCTCCTTTTCACCTCAGACAACAAAAGAAACAGCCATTGGACTTCTGGAGCAGATCCTGGCCTCAGAATCTGGTCAGCAATGTTATTGGAAACATGGTAAGGGACTTTATCATGAACCCAGTCTAATTTGTTAAATTTAGCCCTAGAGAGCATTTTGTCTGTATTTCTCTTGTAACCATTTCTGACTTTTAATGCCTTATACTTGTACCCACTTAAAACCTCTCTTTGTAGTAAAATGGACTTGTTTTATTATTTAATTAAATTAATGCAGTGTTGTGAGTTATTTGGATAACTTCATTTAGGGTAGCAAACTGTTGTATATTGATGCCCTTAGGAGGGCAACAGACCTAATATGTCTGGACTGTCAGGAAGAGGGCTGGACAGTGCAGAACACACATTTGGGGGGAAATTTCAGGACTGGGAGTGTGTTGGGGTCACCCTCCAAATAGTAACCAAGGCTGCTGGAAGCCAGATTGCAGCTGGTGTTGGCTAACAGGCTGCTGGGTCAGAGTTGCTGGACCAAGTTGCTGTGTGGCTATAAATAGACACAAAGGGTGTAATCTGCAGGCTGTTTGGCTGTTTGTGAGGAGCCCAGATTGAGATCTACAGCAGTAGAGCATTGTGAGGCAAGTCAGGTTGCAGAGCAGGGGTGACACAATCCCTCACTGGTCTGGATTGCACCCCAGAGTGTCATACATATCAATAAAAGAACAGTTTGAATGCTAATTTCCCTATGTGATTTCCCATATGCTGAGTGACAGATTCACTATTCAGATATTTTCTGAGTATCACTGCCAATATATGAATTTTGACTTGGTAGTTAAACAGTATGTTCTTTGGAGCAGGGACTAATGACTACCTTTTATCTTTGTCCTGTACAGTGTCTCACAGACAACAGCTAAATATTACCATCCTCCAAATATGATTACAAGTAGTAAAAAATAAAATTAAAATAATCCAACTCAGTTTTTCCCACCACACTGCAAGTGGTGGGAAGAATTGAAATTAGGACTCTGAGGAAAAGGAGAAAGTGGACCATGAGTTTGAATATACAAAGGTCATCCTGAACATGAGTAATCTTCATTTCTTTTTTGAATAGCCTCTGCATACTCCAACTCTTGGGATTCTGGCAATCAAAGCTCCTCCTTACGGATTGTGGGATGAGGAAGCCTAGTTAAATAGAGATGAATACTGCTTTACCACATTGTGCATCTGATCTAGATGCCAAATCCAAGGAATAAGAATAATATTTTGTGAAAGTATGAGTTGAGCTGCAAGAGGCAGCTCTACAGATTTCTATTATGTGAACATGTCTAAGCAAGGCCATAGAAATAGCCTTCACTCTAGCTGAATGTCCTCCAAGCTCTTCTGAAAGAAGAACAGGTGTGTTTATATTATTCTTCATTACAGAGAGGGGAGCCATTTTGGGTGGGGACAAAGGACCATTATATTTTTTGTGAAAGACTGTAAAAGGGGAGTGAGCATAAGAGCCTACAGCTTACTCACTCTTCCGGCAAATGTAATAGCTACAATGACAACTATCTTAACTGAGAGAAAAAAACAGGAAACATTCTCTCATGGGTTCAAAGGGAAGATTACGGACTAAGAACTAAGATTGAGGTCCCATATAGGTGTGGGTTCACTAAACCCTTCAAGAATCTTTTTACTATACCATGGCTTAATACAGTTTTTTGCTCAACTAAGTGGTGATGAGCCAAGGTAGGAGTCAGATATACTTTTAAAGATGACATGAAGAATCCTGATATTTAAAATTAAGCATTCCCATATGAGTTGAAAAGAAGCAAAAGCTTGATTTGTGTTATTATTGGTTACCCACAGGGACACACTTTTCCACATATGATCATAGCACAGATGAACTGACTGCTTCCTGGAGTTCAACAGAATGTCCTGTACCTTTTCCAAACAAGACAGTTCTAGATTTCCAAAGTCCTATGGCCCGTACTGTCACGTGGAGAGAGAGAGAGTCCAGATGACAGATCCAATCTCTCCAATGGTCAGTAGGTCTGGAATCGCAAGGAAGGACAGATAAACCCCTTCTGACAGTTGCAGTAGATCAGAGAACCACTGATCTCACTGAGGATGGGACAATCAGAACAACCCTTGCTTTACCTTGTTTGACTTACCTGAGAATTTTCTAAATTAGAGGAATTGGGGAAACATGTAGAGGAGACC
The DNA here is from genome assembly GCF_027887155.1 of Malaclemys terrapin pileata. NCBI lineage: Eukaryota > Metazoa > Chordata > Testudines > Emydidae > Malaclemys > Malaclemys terrapin. The sequence continues at coordinate 51,089,863 of NC_071508.1, read as the reverse complement.
TATTCTCTCAATCTAGAAGAAACATATCCGAGATGGACTGGTTGCCTGCTCCTTTACTAGAACAAAACCTCTGACATTTGGAATTATATTTTGTTGCAAATAGATCCATCTTCCTCCAGATACCCCCTCAGGTATCCCCACAGACATCATTTACTACCAGGTTCTTGAGTGACCACTCACACTCATGTGTAAGTCTCAGCTAATCTGCCACTATATATCCTCCTTAGAGAATTATAGGATAAATTTGCTGTACACCTCTACCTCGATATAACGCTATCCCCGGGAGCCAAAAAATCTTACCGCATTATAGGTGAAACCACGTTATATCGAACTTGCTTTGATCCACCAGAGTGCGCAGCCCCGCCCCCCCCTCCCCCCGGAGCACTGCTTTACCGTGTTATATCTGAATTCGTGTTATATCGGGGTAGAGGTGTATTATGCACCACTCATTAAGATCTATGGACCCTTTGCACAGCTGGTTGGAATGTGCTCTTGTGCTTGTTTATATCAGATTCCCTGAATTATTGTTAATAACGACAGAACCACTCTGTCATGTAGTTGTGGGTAAAAGGATTTTTGAGAATCCAACTTACTACTCTTAATTCTAGAATGCTGATGTGGAGGTTTTTCTCCCAGAAAGTTCAGTGACTCGGAATTGTCAAATTCTTGTAATGAGCATCCCAACCCAGACTGTAAACAGAAGAGGTGACTGTGACTGAGATCTGATGAGTTGAAAGTAACTCTTGACATTGCAAGTTTGAGTCCACCATACGTGGGATTGGAACACGACCTACGAAGGTCAATGAAACATAAACATGTGTCTATATTTGGTATATAGTGTCTTGCTTGCCAATGCTGTAGAGGCCTCATCTTTAGATGTACATATGTAATAACACATTCCACACACCCACCTCAATATGTGAGGGAAGTTAAACAGGCCTGTGGCAAGGGGCAACAGCTCTAGCAGCGTGGGAGATAGTTGATGAGGGACACCAGGTAGCTACTCCCTCCATCCCAGAATTTCTGGCACCCATTAGCTAGCTGGTGGTGAGGGTTATTGATTGACCTGCATCTCCCAGTTCCAGGGATTTAACCTGGCGCATGGGCTATGTGGAGCCTCTTGTAGCTCCATTCTAGCAGTGAAAAGGTTACTCCCCATTCCAGCAGTAGTCATCTGGATGCAGAGAAAGACACGTAAGGGTTCCAGGACCCTCCTTCCCATGGCAGAGGGTCTTGTCCCGGCAGGGGGAAAGATGTGTCTGCCCCGCCGTGGGGAAGTCAGAACCCTGCCCCCCACCATGGAACTAGGGCAGAGTACAGATCCTTAGAACAGCATTGGCATGCAGTATTACCCTGTGCTCTGTCTCTGACTTGCAAGTTTTGTAAGTATACTTTTGCATTTCAGTGCACAGAATCAGAAATATTGGATCCTTAGGGGTATGTTCTCGAGGGCTGGCTCTTTCAACAGAGGCCGACACCTGTGAGGTTATGCATTTATGTTTCAGTTGGATCTGATCTTTGCAAATTCATAGTGACCAGTTATGAATATTTGGGGAACCTATATACTATTTATGATTTCTGGTTATTATGAAATTACGCAGTTGTTGCTGTGAAAATTGCTGTATCACGAACGCCTGTTTCTGTACATCCGTCATTGCTGACAAGCCTTTAAGCATGTTCCTCCCAGACCAGAAGCAATATTCACTCATTAAGGACTATCAGCACTTGAAGGATACGTCTACACTGCAATCAAAGATCCACAACATGGCCGTGGCTGGCCCAGGCTCAAGCTGCGGGGCTACTAACTTGCAGTGTAGATGCTCAGGCTCAAGCTGGAGCCCAGGCTCTGAAACCCTATAAAAGGGGAGGGTTTCAGAGCTCAGGTTCTAGCCTTGTGGTCCCCAAACTGTGGGGCACGGAGGAACATGTTGGGGGTGCGTGGGCCAGCCCCTCTGGGGTGGGAGCACCACACTGCCAGCCCCACTCCACCCCCAATCCCATTCAGCCCCCAGTCCTGCTCCATCTCCAGGCCAGATCTACCTCCAACTCCACTCCATCCCCAGCCCAGCTCCACCCCATTCCCTCTCTTCCCCAGACCAGCTCTGCCACTTGCTTCACCTCCTCCCCCATCTCCAGATCTGCTCCTAGCTCCGCCTTCAGCCCAAGCTCTGCTGCTGAGGAAGGCTTGACTGTGCTGTAATTTGGGGAGGGGAGGAGGGGTGCGGACAGATTCCATTAATAGTTGTGGAGTGACTGGAAAAGTTGGTGTACCATTGCTCTAGCCTGAGCCTGAACGTCTACACTGCTATTTTTAGCCCCACAGCTCAAGCGTGAGTCAGCTGAGATTCACAGAAGTTTGGGCAGGAGAGGGAAAGAGGACAGACTAATAAAAGTCAGACTAGAAGTACTAAGGGAAGAAGGCTCCAAGTTTCAAAACCCAAGCCATGCACTGCAACAGAAAGGCCCTGGGTGGCCCGAGACAACCCTGTCCTAGCCCAAAGAATGCTCTGCAGTGATGAGGAAACAGAGGCTGGGGGATGCATATATGGTATATTATTTTTGTATAAATTGTGTGTGTCTTGTGCTATTAAAGAATGTGCAATAACACATATAATTCTCGCAAAGTCTATATGTGTAATGTGCTACACCGTACCAGGTGTCCATTGAAAAAGGCAACCAGAAGGCTCAAACCTCTGAGTGGAGTTATGGAACAGGGTGTTGTTCAGATATTGCAATCCCATGCAGTATATATGGGGACCATATCATATTAAGTTTATGTATCACTATGGGACATGAATTGTATGCCACTCCAAAAGGAAGAGTAATCACAACTCCGGCAGGAAATAAAAACTATGGTGGGTTATATTAAGGTGAATCCCGGGGAGACTTACATACGCTGGTTCAAACTGGGATTTTCAGAGACCAAGAGACAAAGAACAAGCTTTTGGCATAAAAAGGCTGGGTTTAAACTGCCTCAGGGCCTTCTCTCAGAACCACCAAATGGACAGGGCCTTCTGACATGGGCTGGGGGAGAGGGGACAACACTTGCTGAAGTGTTGGAAAGACTTTGGCCTATTGGGGCCTCATAAGACTGATGAGTGAGCTCTGGTAAGCTTTTAGCATGTGTATAGAAACTTTTTATGTTTTCTCTTTAACACTTTTATCTTAGCCCTGGTCTACACTACAGGGTTAGGTCGAATTTAGCTGCTTTAGGTCAAATTTATAATGAATATTATACACAAGCAACCACGTTCCATCGACCAAAAGGACTCTTAAAATCGACTTCTGTACTCCTCCCCGGCGAGGAGACTAGCAATAAAATCGACTTTGCTGGGTCAAATTTGGGGTAGTGCAGACGCAAATCGACATTATTGGCCTCCGGGAGCTATCCCAGGGTGCTCCAATGTGACCGCTCTGGACAGCGGTTTCTACTCCGATGCACTAACCAGGTACACAGGAAAAGCCCCCAAAACTTTTGAATTTCATTTCCTGTTTGGTCAGCGTGGCGAGCTCAGCAGCACAGGTGACCATGCAGTCCCCCCAGAATCACAAACGAGCTCCAGCATGGAGCGAATGGGAGACACTGGATCTGATTGCTGTATGGGCAGAAGAATCTGTGCAGGCTGAACTCTGATAAAAAATAAGAAAGGCTAATATATATGCCAAAATCGCATAGGGCATGATGGACAGAGGCTACACCAGGGACACATAGCAGTGCCGCATGAAAGTCAAGGAGCTCAGGCAAGCCTACCAAAAGACAAAGGAGGCAAATGGCTGCTCTGGGTCAGAGCCCCATACATATCGCTTCTATGATCAGCTGCATGGCATTCTATGGGGGGACCCTACCACTACCCCACCACGGTCTGTGGACACCTGCAAGGAGGGAGTCTCACGCAATGCAGAGGAGGATTTTGTGGATGAGGAAGAGGAGGAGAATGCACAGCAGGCAAGCAGTGAATCCGTTCTTCCCGGCAGCCAGGACCTTTTCATCACCCTGGAGCCAATACCCTCCTAAGGCGGGATCCCCTACCCCGAAGGCAGAGAAGGCCCCTCTGGTGAGTGTACATTTATAACTACAGTACAGGGTTTAAAAGCAATAGTGTTTAATGTTTGATTTGTTCTGAAGACTTGGGATGCATTTTGCGGCCAGTACAGCTACTGGAAAAGTCTGTTAACGTGTCTGGGGATGCATTAAGTGAGTGCGATGAGCAGAGGCTGGATGCAATGCTGAGGTTAATAGGGGAGCAAATGGACATGCTCAGGCATCTGGTGGAGCTGCAGGAAAGCCAACAAGAGCACAGACCGCCGCTGTACAACTGCCTGCCCTCCACCCAAAGTTCCATATCCTCCTCACCCAGATGCCCAAGAATGCAGGGTGGGAGGCTCCGGACACCCAGCCACTGCACTCCAGAGGATGGCCCAAGCAACAGAAGGTTGTCATTCAAACAGTTTTGATTTGTAGTGTGGCTACAATAAGCAATGTGGCCTTCTCCTTCCCTCCTCCCCCACCCCACCCTACCCAACCTGGGATACCTTATCAGTTATCTCCCCTTTTTTTTTAATTAATAAAGAAAGAATGCATGGTTTCAAAACAATAGTGACTTTATTTCCTTTGCCAGCTGTGATCGAAGGGGGGAGGGTGGCTGGCTTACAGGGAGTTAAAATCAACAAAGGGGGTGGGTTTGCATCAAGGAGAAACACACACGACTATCACACCGTAGCCTGGCCAGTCATTAAACTGGTTTTCAAAGCCTCTCTGATGTGCAGCGTGGCAACCTGTGCTCTTCTAATCACCCTAGTGTCTGGCTGTTCAAAACTGGCAGCCAGACAATTTGCCTCAACCTCCCACCCCACCATAAACGTCTCCCCCTTACTGTCACAGATATTATAGAGCACACAGCAAGCAGCAATAACAATGGGAATATTGGTTGCGCTGAGGTCTAACCTAATCAGCAAACAGCGCCAGCGAGCTTTTAAATGCTCAAAGGCACATCCTACCACCATTCTGCACTTGCTCAGCCTATAGTTGAACTGCTCCTTACTACTGTCCAGACTGCCTGTACAGCTTCATGAGCCATGGGAGCAAGGGGTAGGCTGGGTCTCCAAGGATAACTATTGTAATTTCAACATCCCCAACAGTAATTTTCTGGTCTGGGAAGTAAGTCCCTTCTTGCAGCTGCTCAAACAGCCCGGAGTTCCTAAAGATGCGAGCATCATGCACCTTTCCCAGCCATCCCACTTTGATGTCAGTGAAACGTCCCTTGTGATCCACCAGTGCTTGCAGCACCATTGAGAAGTACCCCTTGCAGTTTACGTATTGATTGGCAAGGTGGTCCGGTGCCAAGATAGGGATATGGGTTCTGTCTATCGCCCCACCACAGTTAGGGAACCCCATTGCAGCAAAGCCATCCACTAGGACCTGCACATTTCCCAGAGTCACTACCCTTGATAGCAGAACATCAGTGATTGCATTGGCTACTTGAATCACAGCAGTCCCCACAGTAGATTTGCCCACTCCAAATTGATTCCTGACTGACCGGTAGCAATCAGGCACTGCAAGCTTCCACAGGGCTATTGCCACTCGCTTCTCAACAGTCAAGGCAGCTCTCATCTTGGTATTCCTGCGCTTCAGGATGGGGGGAAGTTTCGCAGCCACTGGGAATCATCCCATACCTGCAACACTATGCAGTCCCACCAGTCTGTGCTTGTTTGCTGGGCCCAGAATCGGCGTTCCACTGAATCAACCAGCCCCACTGCCACCATGATGTCCCAATTGCCACAGCCCGTGCTTTCTGGAATGCCTGTGACCATGTCCTCATCACAATCATCCTCGTGCTGCTGTCTCTTAGCCAGGTTCTGCACATACTGTACTATAATTTGCGAGGTGTTTACGATGCTCGCAACAGCAGCGGTGAGCTGAGTGGGCTCCATGCTTGCTGTGCTATGGCATCTGCACGGGTAACCCTGGCAAAAAGGCGCAAAATGATTGTCTGCAGTTGCTTTCACAGAGGGTGGGGAGAGTGACGACATGTATCCAAAACCACCCACGACAATGTTTTTGCCCCGTCAGGCACTGGGAGCTTAACCCATAATTCCAATGGGCAGCGGAGACTGCGGGAACTGTAGAATAGCTACCCACAATGCAACGCTCCAGGAGTCGATGCTAGCCACAATAGTGAGGACGCACTCTGCTGACTTAATGCGCTTAGTGGGGACATACACAGTAGACTGTATAAAATCAATTCCTAAAAGTAGACGTCTATAAAAATCGACCTAATTTTGTAGTGTAGACATACCCTTAGGAATCAATGCTCTTGCTTAGAAAGAGCTGTGTGGTAACTTGTAACTGCTAGCAATGCACTGTTCATAGTCCTCAGAGAGAATATTATGCACAGGCGCTGGTCATTAGGCAGACTGAATTGCTGAAGATAGAACAATGTGAGACAGGAGCTATGCATCTGTAAAACCACCCCATCCTAAGGGAGTGGGACTAGGGCAGGGGTCTCAAACTCAAATGACCACGAGGGCCACATGAGGACTAATGCATTGGCCCAAGGGCCGCATCACTGACACCCCCCCTCGCTGCCCCCAGCCCTGCCCCCACTCCACTCCCTGCTCCTCCCCTCTCCCTCCTGGAAAGTGCTAAGCACCACTAACAGTAATGCACCTCACTCAAAGGACAAAACATGCACTTAGTTAGATTTACTTCTGTTAAAGCCCACCCACTGCACTGGGCTGCACCACCACTCCACCCCTGCTCTGCCTCTTCCAGGGGTGGCAGGTTTGTAGAAATTTTGGTGGTGCCCAGAACCTGCCCCCCCAAACTCCACCCCCACCTGCCTAAGGCTCTGGGAGGAAGTTTGGATGGGGGCGGAGGTCTGGGGTGCAGGCTCTGTGATGGAGTTTGGGTGCTGGGTGCAGGCTCTGGGCTGGGACAGGGGTGCAGGCTCTGGGATGGAGTTTGGGGATGCAGGGGTGAGGGCTATGGGGCTGGGGATGAGGGGTTTGGGGCATTGGAGAGGCTCAGGACTAGGACAGAAGGGCAGAGAAAGGGCAGCCTGCCCTGGCCATAGTGGAGGGGGGCACTAGGACCCTGCGGCAGCAGGTGATGCTGGAAGCCGGCAGAGCGGAGTGGAGTCAGCATGAGCTGCAGGCTCCGGGGCGGTGAGGGGGCAGCAAGTGAGGTTGGGGGAGATGCGTGGGAGTGGCAGGCAGGGCCGGGGGCAGTGAGCAGGGAGCTTAGCTGCCACATAAAATAACTTGGGGGGGGGGGGATCACGAGGAGCTTGGCAGGCTGCATACGGCCCACGGGCCACATGTTTGAGACCCCTGGACTAGGGTCTCTACCCAGAGAGCTGACTGGGCACTCCTGGAGTGGACCTCGGGGGAGAAATACAGGTGCAGTTACCTGAAACTATGTCAGGTGTGTCCAAGCTGTGGATGGAGTCTGAGAGGTCAGTACTGGTAATAGAGGCCTGGCAGGGGACCACATAGTCGCAACTTTCAAGGGGGGGTGGGGTACCAGATAGAAGATCTGCACCCAGAGGGCCCTAAGACAGTGGCAGTGTCTGGACTCCATTCAGAACTTAAGTGGCTGATCCCCCTCATGGCAGGTGTGATCAGCTAGAGCTGTGACACCAGCACCTTAACTTTTGCACCAGTTAAGAAGGCCAACACCTGTGCCAAGACTTTGTGAGTTTTATTAACCCAGCCAGTGGTTGGATCTGAGGCTCATCTCCCAGCACTTATGGGTCTGTACATTTCAGAGCAGGAAGGTTTAACCACTTCAATAGCATAGCTTGGAGGTAAATTCAGACGCTCATCTCTGACCCTGGGGGTTAACGTGCTGCATATAAAGCAAAGATAAGGCAAATGACCTTCCCCCAAACAAGCCGAACACTACACACATGCATCCACAGCAGGAAAAACGCCAGGGCAAGAAGGGTACACCTCTTGAACCCCAGCTTTTTTGTCTTTGACTTCAACATATCAAAACCAAAGACCCATGCACCACAATCCTTAGTCAAAAACAGTAAAGGAAAATAAAAGAAAAAAGAACAAACTAAACTCTAACTAAACTAAAAAGGCAGCAGCACTGGCACAATCTGTTCTAAGGAATCCAGATCCAAAGACCTGCTGAGGTTCCTGGAAGAACTAAATGCAGCCATGCAGCCGCCCCCCCCTTTTTTTTTATAGCCCCCATGATGGGAGAGGCAGGGTACAACAACACTCCAACAGGCACTGATACTACCATGTTCCATCAGTTCAAAGTACTCCACAGCTGCATCTTAAGATGGAATGTAAAGTTGTTGCTCAAAAAAGGACATTTTGTTTTAAATGTACATACCCCATCAGTGTTTCTAACCCAAACATTGCAGCATTGTGTTAGTGCATAAATGCCAGAAAGTACAAGTGACAAATCTATTTTCATTGTCCAAATGTAAGAAAGTACAAATACTGAACAGTATAATGGGTTGGGGGGAAAAGCTAGATTTGAAAGCCTGGAGAAGGGTTGGCTGAGGGGAAAAGCTAGATTTAAAAGCCTGGAAAACCATGATATTTAGTCAACTCAGTTTTAAATATAAGATGTCCTGGAACTGCAGGGGGCTTGTCCCTTGCGAGGTTCTGGAATTTGAAATGTAGCAAATCATGAGCCTTCAGTGGTGGAGTGGACAGAAAATAATATATAGAGAGGGCACAAGAAAATGCAATCAAGTGGCACGTGGAACAGCAAAAGAAAAATTTACATTAGCAAATCCACTGCAGGCTTCTCTAATGTTTCCAGCACTGAAAGAGGGCAGGCTTGGCAGACAGCAGCAATAAAACCATAGGAGAGAAATATTTTGCTACTGGCTGAATAAAATAAAATTTAAAAAGACTCTTGGCAAGTATTAATAGATAAGCAGTGCCTATCTTAATTTCAACAATTAAGAATTAGGATCTGAGATTTACATGTTCAACAAGTTGATTGACGCAAGGCCCTATTCTGAGTGTTTACTTCATTTTATTACCTTGGATAGTTGTACAACAAAGATTTTTTTTTATAAATGATATTTCTGCATCTCTGATACACCATCTGGAACTCATATCACATGGCTGGAAGAAAAAAGCACAAATTGTGCTAAAGAGTTTGGAGCTAAGGACTACATTCTACTTTATGACTTTTCTTTTCCCACAAACCATCCTTCTATAGTACTGAGGAATAGAGAGAACTAGAGAAGAAAAAAAATATACGTCCTATTTCAAAATGTCAACTTACGTCAAAATACACGGAACACAAAAATTAATAATTCTTGAGAACAAAGCCAATAAGGTGAATCATTACAAACTTCTGTGCATAATATACTCAAACATTTGCTGGTAACAATACTAAACAGTACTATACTGTATTATTTACCACTTGTACTCTTGGGACTTATCCTGCAGTTCCACACAGAGACAATTTTAGACAGCGGATAAAAGAAGTGAGAATTTCTCAATCACTCTCACTACTGCAGCATTTGCAGAGGTGAACACAGCAAAAAAACAGAATGAACAAGTAAGGAGGAATAAACTTATGAAGTGCCTTAAAGGTGAGGAAAAAAGCTTGAACTTAATGCAGTGAAACAAAGGAGCCACTGGAAGGATTCAAAGAAGAGGGTGATGTGATCAGAGCAACAACCAAGGAAGATTACCTAACAACCTGCATTTTGTAGAGATTGGAGCGGGGACAAAGTAGATGTTAAGGAGGATAAAACAAAGAGTGTGATAATCAAAGACATGATGAGGGTCCAAACAGGAGAGTTGGCTGTCTGGACCAAAAGAAAAAGATAGAAAGGAAGAGACAGAAGTTTTGATACCGCCCAGATGTGTGCAGGAAGAGAGAGGTACCAAAGATTATCCCCCAGACTTCTGGTCTCACAGAGAGGACAATGGTTTTGTCAACAGTAAACAGATAAATGAAGTAGCAGAGTATGAGAGGAAAGATCAGGAATTCAGGTTTTGCCATGGTAAGGTTAAGTTGACTGTGCAACATCCAAAGCAAAATACTTCTCTGCTGTTTTAGTGTATGTCCCCATTTCCAAAGTTTAGTATGAATATTTTAATTTAAAATTTGACTTTTTAATGTACATAGTCCTTAAAAACAAGTTGCAAATCATTTCATACAAATTGGCAAATGTAACAAACTATTCTCAGCTCCAGAATGTTGATGTTGAGTGTGACCTCTTGTGTGGACCACTTATCCTTGGCTGTAGTCCTTTGGAGGTGAGGGCCCCCCATCCCAAAGAAGGAGCACCTGTTGTAATGATCTTTGAGGGTGGGGGATATGAGAAAGGGCTTCTCTTGCAGAGTGCCAGTGGATCCTTCCACCAACTGAGAAAATCCAGAACTTTCTGAAGTACTGACACACGTTTGGAGAGACTGTGTCTGTTCGGGGTGTAAACAGACCTCATCCATCTCTCAAGGCACCTGAGGTGCAGTCTCGCATGAGATGTGAATAACGTAGAGGCCAACACATGACTCGCGAGTTGTAGCCAGTTCCTTGCAGGCTGTGTTGTACTGTCAAGATTAGACTGAACAGAGCAGTAAGGGGGTCTAGAGTGGCTCCTGTGAAGTCTATTCTTTGGACTGGGGTCAATATAGACTTCTTTCTAATGATGTGATGTAATGAAGACCCAAAGACTGTAAAGATTTAGAGCTCTGGAGGTTGTCAACTGGACCTCTAGAGCTGATTGACCTCTGAGGAGTTAACATCAAAGGAAGGGAATACTGCTATGCTCCACTGACATAAATGGACCACCACTGCTAAGAGAAGCTTTGTAAAAACCCTCAGGACTGTGGAGAGTCCAAAGGGAAGGACTTGGTACTGGTAGAAGTCTGAGCCTAACCTGAAGCATAGGAAATGTTTGTAGGATGGTTGGATAGCTACATGAAAGTAAGCGTCCAGGAAGTCAAAGATGATGAACCAGTCTCTTGGATCTAGGAGTGGATTATACTGACTAGCATCACCATCCTGAAGAGCTTGCAAAGTATATTTCAGGTTTCTCAGGTCGAAGAGCCATCTCAACTCTCCACCCCTCTTTGGAGCTAGGAAATAGTTGGAATAGAAGCTTCTTCCAAAGAACTCTGGGGCCAATGAACAGAAGGGGGAAATGACCCCACTGGGGCTAGTGAATTGGAAGGATCTTCAGTCTAACCTCTACATCTTTCTAAGACCTGCCTTTAAAGTCCAGACAAATCTTACATTCAGATGGGAGGTGGGTGAAAGCATAGGCGTCGACTTCTACTGGCCCTGGTGGGTACTCTGCCCTGCCCCAACTCCACCTCTGCCCCTCTCTCCCCCACCCCCATTCCAACCCCTTCTCCAAATCCCAGCCGCGGCCCCGCCTCTTCCCCTGAGCCCGCCACGTTCCCGCTCCTCCCCTCCAGAACTTGCTACAGCTGTTTGGCGACGGCAAGCACTTGGAGGTAGGCGGAGGAGCGGGGACACGGTACGTTCAGGGGAGGAGGTGGAGGCGAGGTGGGGTGGGGCGGGGAGCTTGGTTGCCGGTGGATGCAGAGCACCCACTAATTTTTCCCCATGGGAGTTGGCGCCTATCGATGGAAGCGCAAATGCTGATTACTATGGGGAGAAGATCTGTGGCAGGCCTGGTAGGGCTTAAACTTTTGGCATACCCTAAAGGAGTTGTGAATCAAAGGAGGAGACAAAAAGGGCAGTGGAGTAACCCCCCCTACTGAACACATCTATATAAAACTAAAATAAGTAAGCAAATTTTAAGAATAAATGATATACTAAGAAAGGTGGGTAGTTGTAGAATCAATGGACACGCAATCTCTCAGCCTCAAACTGCAGGCTGTTGAGAAGGAACTGAGAGGCAGCAGGCCCACTCTTTCCTATATTCCCTCATTTGGAGGGACATGGCGCTGCTCTGTGCAGTCACAGGCCCACAGCTACTGCTTTGCATTCTCCAGTCGAGAGCACATAGGCACACATGCATCCTATTGTGGAGCACCCACAGAGAGACACATTCAAAGAAGAACTCAAGATTTATCCTTGTAAGTATCCTAAAAGTACTGCTCTGGGTTGGCCATGCTGTTGACTCAGGCTCTATTTCCTGAGTCACTTTAACTTCAGGAAATATTCTGTGTGTGTACAGTTCTTTGAGCACCCTTGAAGAACTTTGGTACAAAACTCACAAAAAATAGTTATTTTAATAATTCCACTAAATAACAGAAATAATGCAAAATGATTCAGAAATACATAAGGAAAGTTACCTTTATCTAATAAAATTCTCCGTATCATGCAAAATGAGTACAAGCAACTCAACATCACAAGTATAAAGTTCTTATACTTTACTCTCACTGGATGGTTTAACATTCCTTTGAAATAATGTTTTGGCAAATGGTTCTTAAAAAAGCCAAATACTGTACCACTTATCTCAACTAAGCTTCTTTGGCAGCCAAGATCAAGGTCTTTAGAAGAGAAGTTACCAAAGTTCTGCACATAAAAGAAGAACCTAAAGTGTGTCAGCTATCACACAATTCAAGTAGGAAAAAAAGTCTAAATTTTCCATTTGCAATATATGTAATTTATTTTGTTTTCTTCTGTAAGAACAGTTCCTGAATAGAGAACCCCATTATAAAGCTCATTTTTCTGTCAGAGTTCCTTCTTTCTGACAGGATGATTTATAATGAATTGCTGCAATCTGCAACTTCACTAATCATGAAAACACCCTTATAGTCAGTTTTAACTTAAGCCATGCTTTGAATTCTGGAAAGAGAAGTTAGGGACCCAGAAGGTAATATGATTGAGCAACACAGAAAGCTAAACTCAGAGCCAAGGAAAGCATTACTTCACATCTAATACTATGCAGCACAGGTTAAACTGGATAAAATACTTATGCACGAGCAAAGTTTCATAACTGCTCTTTGTTTAAACATAGGTGTAGCGTAAACTAGGGAAGTGGTTTCAAAGTTTTGTCTATAGACCGCTGGTCAACCTCAGTTCAAATTGCTGCCAGCTCAAATGGGGCTGGCTCTGCTTGTTTCCAGCTGACACACAACAGATAGGGAGGGATGGGGGGAGATAAAATAAACGAAAATATTAATGTACAAAACCATGTTCAACCTCTTTTTTAAAAATGACAAGATTGATCACACTGAAGACAGTTAAAAATAAATTCTTACTTAAGACTACTTTTCCAGGTAAACAATTGCTGTAATTGCCACAGGAACCGTCACATTAGCCCACACATTAAATATCATCTCTCAATCACTCTGATTATATGCTTGAGCTATCAGAACAAACTTTATGTATAGTTCTCCTGCAACATGCTGCATCTTTAATAGCTTTTCCCATTATTTTGTGTTCACAGAGAGCAGCATGTGTTTAACGTTTATTCCCTGCAAGCAAAACTACACAACTGCATTATACATTACTTTGTTGCTTCTACAAGTGGGATATTTTATCTCTTTGTCTCTTAGAGATACATTTTTGGTTGCCAGACAAGCCATGTGACTGATTGTAAATAATACCATGAAAATAAAACTAAAGGTACACAAACACACACCATTCCTGAAAAGTCATGAACTACAATTAGTGAAGCAGATTTTTCAATGCTATAAAAGCAGCAAATATTTTTATTAATCTTTTCCCCCTTCCTATCACCTCTTGGGTAGCTGTCAACTGCCATTTGGCTGAATTCACTACATTTCACACATTTAAATCCATCCTAATCTTGTCAGGTTATACCATGAAACACAATATTTGCTTAATTCCATATAAGAAAGTTGGCCATTCATGGCTAGTCCAGAATGTGGAGTGGGACTAAGAGGGCAAAGTTAAATCCCTTGCTCAGCCACACCTGTCTGTAAGGGACATTCTTACTGATTAATTCCCAGAGCTTATTTCAAGTGCTTATATTGGACAGCTGACCACCGGTGAGGGAGGCACCTTCAAATGAACAGCAGAAGTGAACCTTTTTTTTTTTTTTTTTTTTTTTTTAAATCTTCTACTGCTGCTGCTAATCCCTCCCTCTTCTCCATTTGAGGTTATTGGTTCCATGTGGTTACTGGTTCCATGTGGTTATCATTCTGTCACTCTGTATGTAAAGGGTTGTTGGTTGCAAATTGTATTATGACTGGATATGGCCTGCACCTCTGAATATTGAAGCAACTGTGCAGGCACATGGTACAACAGTTTTGTCTTGAATTCACAGAATTACAGCTTTGTCACCTATTCTGCAACCCAGCTTCTCCTCCATGGACAAAAAAAATTTAATGCAAGTGTTGGTTGGTGCTCCTGGCCCCAAACAAGTCCTGAGATGGGCAATGCCACTTTCCTGTGAATTTGGCAACCAGCCAGTCATCACAGTAGGCGGGAGTCTGATCCGTATGGAGGCCTACATAGGGCTCTAGGCTTGGTTACAACTTGGAATAAGGCAGACTTGGTGAACCCGGGAAACGTTTGCATACTTTAAATTTGAGAGAGACTGAACCACACATGATAAATATCAATCATGTTTATTGTGCTTCGGGAAGGTGGTCAGATACGAGGGTGGCATAAGAACCTGTACAGAACCGAACATAATTTGGTCCCACCTATACAAGCAAGACTAAACTATATTAAACTCACTAGCTTAAAACAAAAAGAACAGGAGTACTTGTGGCACCTTAGAGACTAACAAATTTATTAGAGAATAAGCTTTCGTGGGCTACAGCCCACTTCTTCTGATGCATACACTCTATATGCATCCGAAGAAGTGGGCTGTAGTCCACGAAAGCTTATGATAAATTTGTTAGTCTCTAAGGTGCCACAAGTACTCCTGTTCTTTTTGCGGATACAGACTAACACGGCTGCTACTCTGAAACCTAGCTTAAAACAGGAGATTTGACAGTGGGGATGGACTAAACAAGGTAACACAAGAAAGTGATAATCAACTTGACAGCCCTAATCATTAAAGATTTTCAAAGGCTGGGTATTGTGTAAGAAGCACATCTCCTTGTCAGTGTTACAATAAAGACTCAGTTGCAAGTTAAGATTTAATGAATTGTGAAACTAAATGAATTTATTCTTATTCAGCCACATGCAAAATAGATATTTAAATAATCTCTCTAAATGGCTTCAGTTATGTACTGTAGTGATTTTCAGATTACATAACTAGCTTACAAACAAGGGTTTCCCATTTTAAAATATTTCCTCAGCATTTGAAGTAAAGTTATGAGGGGGGAAAAAAATCAAAGTTACACGAAGGGGAACAGGAAGTCCAGGGACCTAGGCTTTGTCTACACTACCTCGTTTTTAGTGACACGGCTATGCCACTACAGCCGTGCCGCTAAAAGGCAGTGTAGCTGCTGTTTGTGTGCAGGAGAAAGCTCTCCTGCCGACAAAAAGCTTCCACCCCCCACGAGCGGCAGTGGCTCTGTTGGCAGGATAGGGTTAGGTTTGGGGTATTTTTTTTTTTAAACACCCCTGAATGACAAAAGTTTTGCTGATGAAGTTCCAGTGTCGACAAAGATTTAGTCTACTCTTTCCCACCACACGTGAATTCTGTGAGTTCCTTAATGTCAATTTCACATACACACCCCAACAAGCGCCGGCTTCTAATTTTTCCTGGGGGTGTTTAAACCCCGCTCAGCCCCAGGCCTTCCCCAAACTCCATCCCTTCCCTCAAACCCCCACCCTGCCTCTTCCTGCCCCACTCCACCCTTTCCCCAAGCCCCCACCCCATCCCTGGGCCTACCCCCACTCTACCCCTTCCCCTCAAGGCCCCACCCCCCCTTTTCCCATCCCGCTCTCTCTCCCAAGTGCTGTTCCGCGACATGCAGGAGGTGCTGGGAGGTAGGGGGAGGAGTTGATTGGCGGGGGCCTCAGGTGGGCAGGAGTGGGGGAAGGAGGAGAGTTTGGCTGCCAGTGGCTAAGCACTGGCAATTTTTTTTCCTTGGATGCTTCAGCACTGGAGCACCCACGGAGTCTGTACCTATGCACACCTCTCCCCCTCCCCACAGCTCATTATGGGAGTAGTGAGAGTCAGCAATTCTAAACAGCAGAAAGAGATAAAAGGTCAGGTCACTTTGATCTAAGGAGCAGTTGTTGCCTGCTGAATTGCTACCTTCTTTTAATTTCTAACTTTTCCACGTATGTGGCATGAGGAGGAAAGAACTGAAAAGAAAGGATGGCACTAATCTGATCAGAACTCAGCTTCCTCTGAAGTCAGGCAGAGGAACCAAGGGTTTGCCTTCACTCCAGGTGGGAACAAGCCTCCCAGCCCAGGAAGACAGACTCATGTTAGTGGGGCTCAAACTAGGAGTGCTAAAAATAGCAGTGTGGATGTTGAAAGCCCACCAGCAGCCACCAATGCTGGCCTTAGATGCTAGCAGCGGTTCTAGTGATAAATCCTACTGGCACCTTTAGCTGTGAAGATTGGTAGTGCTATGTGATTTTCTGCTGAGGCATCAAGAGGGGCAAAAAATGCAGCACACTGGAACTGCTTATATGTATCATGTAGTGCTTATGGGCATGTCTACATTACAAACTTAAGTTGACCTATGTTAAGTCAACTTACAGCCACTGTAGTAATTACTAAGGTGGTTCATGTCCACACTGCCCTTCTTCTATCGGTGGTACACAATCTTACCTGGAGCACTTCCACCAACTTAGGAGGAGCAGTTGAGGGGCTGAGAGCTGCGGCTCTCAGCTCTGCATACAGCTCCCTGCTGTGAGCCCGGCTGCCCCCAATTTCCTGCCGGGAGCTCGGCTGTCCCCACCCCTGGATTCTCAGCTCCCTGCTCCCCACCAGGAGCATGGCAGCTGCCCGGGCTCTTGGCTACCTGCAGGGAGCCAGGAGCCCGGCGGGCGCAGCCTGGCTCGGAGCCGGGAACCAGGAGCCCGGCGGCCGCAGCCTGGCTCAGAGCCGGGAACCAGGAGCCTGGCGGGACACAGCCTGACTTAGGAGCAGGGAGCCTGGGCAGCTGCCTAGTTGGGAGCAAGGAGTCCAAGGGCAGTCGGGCGCTAGCTGAAGTCCCCCCCGTCTCTGGAGCCATCAAATTGACAAGAATTACAGCCAACAGTGGATGTAAGTAACCCACAGTGTCTACACTGACACTACGTCGTCCTAACTACACCAACATAAGCCCTATTCCTTTAGTGGTTTAGTAGGGAACTTATATTGGCAGGAGCAAGGCTGTAGTACATCCGCTGACATAATTAGCTTGATGTGAGCTGTAGTGTAGACCAACTCTAAGTCTTCAAGTTTCTGCTTCCTAGGTAATATGCAGATTCACCCATTAAGTAGTTTTCTGCTTGTGTATGCGATCTAACATTATTCCTTATGACACTCTAAGAGAAACCACTGTTTGCATGAACATTTTATAAATACTATTTGCAAGGTGCATTCTCTGCATATGCACACATTAATTATTAACTTATTTTCCTACACCATTCTTCAAATACATTACAAAAAGATGTGTAATAGCACAAACTCCTGGCTGAACTCAAATTTTCACTCTGTGTCACTCTTGAACCATAAAGAGTCAGAGACTTCAAACAGACACAATGAACAAAGACTTCACATTCCTTTAGAAAGGTGTGCCAGAAACCGGAAGTATTTTAACTATCAAAGGTTGAGAATGCAACACATTTACTCCAATTGTTCTGTGGTATACTGCAGCCTTCAGTACTAGCAATAACAATATAATGACTTTTCAGTTCTTTCACAGTCGTTGAATCTTACTGTATGTCTGACAAAAGTTATTTTGGGACTTACTGTGAAAAAGGTCAAACTGATCAGATGTATGACAAAGGTAAACACTAAACAGTGTGCATGATAAGAAATCATCTGAAAATCAGCATTCATCACCTTTTTACATATGCATGTTTTGTAAACTGTCTCATTTTATAAAGCACAACTACAAACATGAATGAACTCATTATTTAGCATAAGAGTGATTCACGAAGAAATTGTTTCATGTGATCAAACAATGTTTACTAGAAACGTGTGCATGACATTCCAATTCTCAGCAATACCGAAATGTATCTTTCCAATAAATGATCCAAATACATTAAGCATTTAAGAAAAAAAATTCTATGGCTACAATTTCATTTGTTCACGAAGCACTGATTTCAAAACATTTAGTGTAATCATAAGACCTCAGATAAAATCCTGATCATTAAAATAAACTTCTTGCTTAAAATGAAAACAGATTTTGAAAACTCAATCATATAGATCAGGCACATACAAAGCACATGCAAATTTGATTTCCTTATTTCTCTAATTTAACACATTTTCAGTCACCCAACCAACCATTAAAATTGCTACTAGCAAGACAGGGACTATTGTACAGTTTTACATAAGAACATTAACAGAATGAAAACTGAAAACACATACATACCTGTCTGACACCTGGTAGAAAGGATATCCTGGTTTAGGAACAGAGTTTGAAAATAGAGACTGACTACACATTGCCTTCACGTATTGTATCCACTTAAAGTGTTTCCATATTCCTTACCAAGGAATTAAGTACAAACATCCATATCTGTAGACTTGTTCAGAAGATAACTGAAGAGAAACCAAGTGCATATTCAAAGGTCTTAAAATTCTGACTGCATATCAGACTACTTCTTCCTGAAATTCCTAAAAGCCAACACCCTCATGACATCACATGACACAAAATTACAAATGTAATCATCTCCTTAAAAAGAAAAGAGTCTCTCTCATTTCTAATCAGAAATAAAATCCTGCAGTGCATCCTTCTTGTAAAGACAGCACATGTAAGGCTGAAGAGAAAAAAAGAGAGAGACCTGCTGTCTGAAACAGCAGCCGTGGTTTGGCAGTCAGCCAGCAACCAGCAGAACTTATTGCCAATGCTGCAAATCCCTCCTATCAGCTAAAGAAGATCAAGACTGCAGGGGAAACATGATTTTAGTCCCATGACAAGAACTCCCTTGGAAATGCATATAAGATCTGTGATAGGACCTTGAATCTCTATTACAAAATTCTCAGAAAGAATCGTTTCAACAAAACCCTACAATTTATATAGTTATTTTATCAACCATCTCAAATCAACATCACAGCGCATTATAGTAGTATGACAGAATCCCTCTGTGCTAAGAAACCATATCCCACTATTCTGGCAACTCAGCTAAAAGGTATTGTGTTTTTTGTTTTTGAAAAACATACTGACAAAATTCTTTAGGCAACTGAGCATATAAATAAAGTCATTTTGAAGTGTGTGTGTGTGTGTGTGTGTGTGTGTGTGTGTGTGTGTGTGTGTGTGCGTGCGCTCTTAAAGAAGAAGGGAGAAAAACTGAATAAAAAGCAGGAAAAAAATGTGAGCAACTCGGTGTTACTAAAGCCTCTACATTCTAGTACCATATGCTTATGTTGAACATGTTTAAACCGTACATAATATTTATTAGTTTTACAGTGAAGAATTTGTACATGTCCTTCCAATAAGCCAAAATGGAGGATTGATGTGGGTTTTAATTTTAGTACTGTATAATTTTTAAAGGACATTGAGGTTAAAAATAAACAAATTTCCTTACATATGCTAGCAAAAATACTGAAAGGAGAATTTAAAACATCTAAATTATGATTTACTATTTCTGATTTCTTTTTGTTTCTCATCTTGGAAATAAAAAAAGGAATCAACTTTGTTTACTTTAAATTTCTGGTCAAAGATTGGATCAAACCACTAGTGATGATGAAGAAGGTGAAGTCAAACCTTCATTTGTTCATTGTATGACATTCCACTCTGTGTTCAAATTCTCTATTCTGTCCTGATCACACAGCAGCCCCATTGCTGGTAGTGCCTCATTCCACCCAACGGTTGGTGTTTTATAAGACAGATGTGACAGAGTGGGAATGTTCTTAATGTTTTCTCTGAATACTGTGTGGGTGTCTCAGTTTCCCCTATGCATTTCTTAGGTATCTAGGTTGGAGGATCAGGGTGTGTGATTGTTGCAGAGCCCAAAAGGCCCCCTGTGATATGATCTGCACAGAGAATGGCTGATCGTCTGTCTCCTGGCAACTAATCGCCTGGGCCCCTCCTCTACAAAGGTGCCAACTGAAGGTGTTGGAGAACAAAGAGATCAGGTGACCTCCTGGCCCGGGAAAGTGACAAAGGGAAAGGAGGGGCTGGAGAGTTCCAGTTTGGGGCTGGCTGGGAAAATGGAGGGGAGGCTAAACAGACCTCCTGGCCTCTCCTGGCCCCCCAAGATGGACTTGAGTGAGGGGGTCCTGTTGTCTGTTCCTGCAAGACCTGTCTTGAACTGTGTTCCTGTCGTCTAAATAAACCTTCTGTTTTACTGGCTGGCTGAGAGTCATGGTAAATTGCAGGAAGCCAGGGGTGCAGGGCCTTGTCTCTCCCCAAACTCCGTGACAAAAGGCATCTGTAAAAGCTGGACAGACATTGAGTAGAATCCAGAAGTTGCGGTTGTAGATTTATAAGAATCAAGTCTGTGTAATTTTTCAGCTGGATTAACAAACACTTCTTGTCCTCTTCACATATGGATTGAATATAAGAGCCTTCTCTAGTCAGCCTCTGGACAGAAGTCTTTGCTTCTTCCAGTATGTTTTCAATCAATCCAAGTGTAGCTTCTATTGCTGGACAAAGATCTACTAGTGTTGTAGCAGAAGCCTGGATGGCATTGTTTAATAACCCAAGTGGCTTCATCAGTACACTTACAAGAGAGAGAATGGTGATAGTCTGCTCTGAATTTAGTTCACCAGCCTCACTACTTAGATCTGTCCCAATAGTAAGAGGTTTCACAGCCACATAAATAGGAAGAAAGCAAAGAAAGAAGAAGTGGGACCGCTGAAGTCTATTGCCGGAGAGGAGATTAAAGACAATCTAGGCATGGCGCAATATCTTAATGAATATTTTGCATCGGTGTTTAATGAGGCCAATGAAGGTATTAGGGATACTAGCACCACTATAGAGGGGCACTCGGGATGGGGGATTACCGTATCCGAGGTAGAAACAAAACTTGAACGCCTTAATGGGGCTAAGTCGGGAGGACCGGACGATCTACATCCGAGAATATTGAAGGAATTGGCGCGGGAAATAGCAGGCCCGTTAGCGATAATATTTAATGAATCTGTAAACTCGGGGGTGGTCCCGTTAGACTGGAGAATAGCTAATGTGGTTCCTATTTTCAAGAAAGGGAAAAAAAGTGATCCGGGTAACTACAGGCCTGTTAGTCTAACATCTGTAGTGTGCAAGGTGTTAGAGAAAATTCTGAAAGAGAAACTAGTGGAGGACCTGGAGGGTAGTGGCAATTGCGATAAATTACAACATGGTTTTACGAAGGGCAGATCGTGCCAAACGAATCTGATCTCCTTCTTTGAGAAAGTAACGGATTTATTAGATAAGGGAAATGCGGTGGACCTAATATACCTGGATTTCAGTAAAGCGTTTGATACTGTACCCCATGAGGAATTATTGGTTAAACTGAAAAACATGGGGATCGATATGAAAATCCAGAAGTGGATAAGGAATTGGTTACTGGGGAGAATGCAGCGGGTTGTATTAAAGGGTGAACTGTCAGGTTGGAGGGAGGTTACTAGTGGAGTGCCTCAAGGTTCGGTTTTGGGACCCATTTTATTTAATCTATTTATAACTGACCTCGGAACCGATTGCAGGAGTGGGCTGATAAAATTTGCGGATGATACGAAGGTGGGAGGCGTTGTAAATTCGGAGGAGGACAGGGATATCCTGCAGGGAGACTTGAATGAGCTTGTGAATTGGAGTATCAGAAATAAGATGAAATTTAATAGTGAAAAGTGTAAGGTGATGCATTTGGGGATGACTAATAACAATTTTAGTTACAAGATGGGGACGCATTGGTTAGAAGTTACGGAAGAGGAGAAGGACCTAGGGGTTCTTGTAGACCGCAGGATGACTATGAGTCGACAATGTGACGTGGCGGTGAAAAAAGCCAATGCTGTCTTGGGATGCATTAGGCGAGGTATATCTAGTAGGGATAAGGAGGTCCTGCTTCCGTTGTACAAGGCGCTGGTGAGACCTCATTTGGAGTACTGTGTGCAGTTCTGGTCTCCCATGTTTAAAAAAGATGAACTCAAACTGGAACGGGTGCAGAGAAGGGCCACTAGGATGATCAGAGGAATGGAAAAGCTGTCGTACGAAAGGAGACTAGAGGAGCTTGGGTTGTTTAGTCTGACAAAGCGAAGGCTGAGAGGGGATATGATTGCTATCTTTAAATATATTAGAGGGATTAATACAAGGGAGGGAGAAGAATTATTCCAGCTTAGTACTAACGTGGATACCAGAACGAATGGATATAAACTGGCTGTGGGGAAGTTCAGACTTGAAATTAGACGAAGGTTTCTGACCGTCAGAGGGGTGAAATATTGGAACGGCCTACCGAGGGAAACGGTGGGGGCGACGGACCTGTCTGGTTTTAAGATAAAGTTAGATAAGTTTATGGAGGGAATGGTTTAATGGTAAAACATAGTAGTCAAGGAAAGCCAAGCAATGGTGGGTAAATAGTATAATGGCTAACGGGGTCGGGCTGGAGACTCTTGCCTATATGCTCGGGGTCTTACTGATCGCCACATTTGGGGTCGGGAAGGAATTTTCCTCCAGGGCAGATTGGCTGAGCCTCTGGAGGTTTTTCGCCTTCCTCCGCAGCATGGGGCAGGGATCTCTAGCAGGAGGGTCTCTGCCGATTGAAGTCACTAAAAACAGGATTGGGGACTTCAACAGCAGAGTCCAGGGAAGGGGTAGGGACGGTTTTATGGCCTGCAGCATGCAGGGGGTCAGACCAGATGATCATAATGGTCCCTTCTGACCTTAAAGTCTATGAGTCTATGAATCTCATTAGATGCTTTCCAAAGCCAGTAATAACTGCTGCAGTAATTTTAAGACAACAGCCAAGGACCGCTCACAAGAAAGCCACAGGTTTTCCCAGGTTGGACTAATTTGATCTTCTATTTTTCCCAAGTCCTTTTGGATTCTTGCTGGAACAAAAAAAAAAAAAAAAAAAGAGTATAAAAAAAGTCATTAAATTGATGGCTTTTAAAATGTTTTTTAAAGATTCTGTAGCTCATACTAGTGCTAGTTGGAATAGATGGTCTCTACAGTGTGTATAGAAGAGATTGCTTTTCTCTGAGCAAAACTTGTAATCTACTATGTCTTCCAGAGAAGTTTGCAACTCCATCAAATGCACAAGCAGCCATCTGTTTGGGGTTCAATTTACAAGCATTTAACTCTTCGAAGATGTGGGTTTTCACAGATGCGGCCAATGTGTCTTCTATAACCTGAACATCTAGAAATGAATCTATTGGCCTACCACTGACATGAAGATAACCACAATGACTTAATACTTGATTACTATTTGCATCAGTACATTCATCAGCTGTGTATGTATATTTTTTGAATGTGGTGAGAGAGTTCTTCACTTTTTTCAACTGCTGAGTCTTTCGATGTTATACCACATGCTTCTAACCTGTCAGCTGAGTTTCTTGCAGAAAGATAGTGAGCATTTGTCAGTCTTGTTTGGAACCGGTGTCCAACTTCAGGATTAACAAGTGACAATGGACTTAACATTGGCCTCCAGTTTGTAATGTGTGGTATCTCTTGCTTAAATAGAAAGTATGATGCAAAAGCCAAGTTTGTTCACTTGTAAACTATGTTTGTGTTAGAGCATTCTCAAAAGCCTCAGTAAGTACTTCTAAAATTGGCTTTTACACTGATTGGCTTCTAAGGCTTTATACATGTCCCTGCAGTCCAGAGGCTTGGTGTTCTGAAGCCTTTTCATGTAGGTTGTCAGCATTGGCTTTGCTTATCAACCTAGCGAACCAAGCTTCTCCACTTTTACTATATAAATTCATGATCCTCCCACATCTTGAATACTGCGTGCAGTTCTGGTCACCTCATCTCAAAAAAGATATATTGGAATTGGAAAATGTACAGAGAAGAGCAACTGAAATGATTCGGGAAACGGAACAGCTTCCATATGAGGAGAGATTAAAAAGACTTGGACTTTTCAGTTTGGAAAAGAGACGACTAAGAGAGGATCTGATACTGTAGAGGTATATAAAATTTTGACTGCTGTGGAGAAAGTGAAAGTATGGTTAACTCCGTCACATAATACAATAGAAATTAATAGGCAGCTGGTTTAAAACAAAAGGAAGTATTTCTTCACACAACACACAGTCAACCTTTAGAACTTTTTTCCAGGGGATGTTGTGAAGGCCAAAACTGTAACAGGGTTCAAAACAGAACTAGATAACTTCATGGAGAATTGGTCCATCAATGGCTATTAGCCAGGATGGGCAGGAATGTAACACCATGCTTACAGTGTCCCTAGCTTCTGTTCGCCAGAAGCTGGGAGTGAATGCCAGGAAATGGATCACTCAATGATTGCCTGTTCTGTTCATTCCCTTTGAAGCACGTGGTATTGGCCATTGTTGGAAGACAGGATACTGGGCTAGATGGACCATTGGTCTGACTCAGTATGGCTGTTCTTATGTAAAATTTAATTATAATAGAATAAAAAAAATTTAGCACAGAAACTCCCTAAAATAACCTCTCAAGATAGTGACCATGTGAGATAATGACCTTTACAAATAATGCATTTTAAAAATCTTGGCCTATTAGGAAACATATTTATACAAGTTTCCCAGTCACAAATCTAGCATTCTGAAGCAGTAAAATATAGTTCAAGCAAATATTCTTTTAATGTGCCCCTCCCATCTCCCTCCACTGCACCGCACTTATAGTAGTTGTCCTTGGTCAGTGGAGACCCAGAGTTCAGAGGTGCTTTCGTGTGAGTTCACCTCCAACCCTGGGGATTGGGTGGGAGGGAGAAGGCACCCCGCTTGTTCTTTCAGCTGCTCGCGCTCGCTCCAGCTGCTCACTCTGTCCGCTGTTATTCGTCATGACCGTTCACTGCACCGCTGCATTGCCGATGGCCCTGCAACTTCTGCTGCCACCTGCCACTGTGACCTCTGCGAGTCTGACTCTTGAAGTTCTACCCAGCTCTCATGATTTCAGCTCTCAGTGGGGGAACCTCACTGCTAGTGCAGGCTAGGCAGTCTCATCCACAGAAACACTGTCCCCACAGCTGGACTAAGCACTTAGACCTGATTATTAGTGATTTCAGCTCTACTGGTCACTTAAAAAAAACAAAAGACTCTCTATGGAGCCTAATCAGCTCTATATTTAAACAGGGGAGAGGGGCAAGTCAAATAGTGCCTGTGACACTTAGGCAGAGCCCACACCACCAAGTAAAACACCTGTCTCCCTCCTGCCCCCCCTCCACTGGGATCTGGCATCCAAATCTCCTGCTTAGCAAGGTCAATTCAGGTGAGGGTGACCAGTGCTTAATTTGTAATGAAAGAGGTGCAGGGCCTCAAGCAAGTTTTTTACATTAATCACCGAAGTGGCAAGCCCAGAGGTCCAGGGGCTATGAACTGCCAAGTCTAGAGCTCAGCCATGGCACAAATTAAGCACTGAGGGTGATCCCCTCAATCAGGAAAGGCTAAGCACAGTTCTGCTGCCCCCTTTACGCATACAACAACATTTAATTACCCCTGCACTCAATACTAAAGTGATTTATAATCCAACACCAGCAAAAACTGATCACTTGGGCAACACATCTCTGTCTGCTGGATACCTAGCCACAGTGGATGTGTTCATGTAAATACAGTCTGGTCCTGAAGCCTTTCCCCTCACCCTCAGCTCATCACTAGCTGTCAGGAGAGAGCTCATTCAGACCTTGCTTATGAATCATTATTTGAAATTATAAGGTTGGCCAACATCACCAGAACGAATGCGCTGACATTGTCATAAAAAACAACAGCTGTGTGAGGAAGCTAGTCTTTCTTCATACTTTTCAAATCTATTATGCTTTTTGAGGTACCTGTATTTTATCATATACCATATATGCTTTTAAAAGTGTGTATTAATGTTTCAATTTCAATTCAAATTTTCAACCCAACTACATTGGCAACACTGCATGTAACTAGTTGACCACAGGGGGGAGGGGGAGAGGAAGGCAGGGTGAAATCCAAAGAAGAGAAGAGGGGAAGTGTACACACACACACACACCCCCTATGGGGTGTAGGGAAATCCCTGCCCTTTATTCCTTACATAGGGCTTACTTCAGTGGTTCTCAAACTTTTGTACTGGTGACCCCTTTCAAATAGCAAGCCTCTGAGTGCGACACCCCCTTATAAATTAAAAACATTTTTTTATATATTTAATGCCATTATAAATGCTGGATGCAAAGTGGGGTTTGGAGTGGAGGCTGATAGCTTGCGACCCCCCATGTAATAACCTCGTGACCCCCTGAGGGGTCCTGACCCCCAGTTTGAGAATCCCTGGCTTAATTTAACTGGCAAGTTTTGCACTGCTGCAACCAGCCACTTCAAATACACTGATGCAAACTCTTAGCATAGACACACTGTACTGGTGTAAAAAGAGACGTGCTAGTGAAGCTTTCCCTAAGTTTGAAACATTGGTGTAGTTACCTCAGAGCAAAAAAAGTCTTTACTTCTTGGAATGCTTATTAGATGGGTCTGGGCTCCAACATGTTTGAGCAAATCCACCAATCCATCATTTAGCTCTTCTGTGTCCAGTTCACCATGTGTATGAGGATAATAGTTGCTCACAGCAAAGGTGTAATGTTAAAACAGTTTTTGTAATTACATCTTTGAAACCCTCCGATTAAAGGTGTGTTGTGAAGGACAAGCAGCTAAAATATTTTGTGGGTGTGGGTCTGAGGATACTTGATTTTTTTCCAGTGGCCTCCCACTCTTAATTACTATAAAAAGACAAACCAGAAATTTAATTGACCCTGCAGCTCACAGTAAGAACTGTATTGCTTCTTCCACGTTTTTAAATTTGAATGAACCTGATACTTAAAGGACTGGACAACTTTAAGCAATAGTTAAGACTGGGAAGAGAGTTTATAAGCAGCCCACAGACTTGAAACTGGAATGTATTTTTAAAAGTGGGATCCTTCCATTATAACATACCAGTTTAATATTATGGAAGTTTTTTAAATAGGGGTGAGGGTAGATATTGACACCAGACACAAGCATATCTGCAAACCGAAAAAATAGATCAACCAACCGGGCATACTTTTTCTCATGCAAGCTTATTGTTATGTACAAATCTACTTCCTGGATCCATATATACTTGACAAATAAAAGTTTCATTCCGAGCCTGATCACATGTATATTTTACTTCTGTGTTTTAAACTGATAGCCAGTGCCAATCAAGATAAACTTAACAAAACACTGATACTGTTTGATGGACTATAAAATGCTCCACTCAAACTACCAAATAAGAAAACTACAGTGCTTGAAACAAATTAAGGTTAAATAAACAAAATAAGTCACCAGGTTCAGATAGTATACAATAGTTCTAAACTACCTTAAGCATGAACTGCTAGAAAAAAAATGCGTACACTCTTTAAAGAGGGCTACTGGAGATGACTGGAGGGTAGCAAATCTTGTACACCTATATTTTAAAAAGACTTTAGGTAGGGTTACCATATTTCAGCGAGCAAAAAAGAGGACGGGAGGAGCCCCGCCCTAGCCCCGCCCCTGCCCCTCCCACTTCCCGCCCCCCCTGACCTCCCAACCCTCCCCCCGTTCCTTGTCCCCTGACTACCCCCTCCTGGGACCCCTGCCCCTAACTGCCCCCCAGGACTATCTAAGCCTCCCTGCCTCTTGTCCCCTGACTGCCCCAACCTTTATCCACACCCCCACCCCCAGACAGACCCCTGGGACTCCCACGCCCCATCCAACCACTCCCCACCCCCTGACAGCCCCCCCCCCAGAACTCCCAACCCATCTAAACCCCTCTGCTCCCTGTCCCCTGACTGCTCCGATCCCTCTCCGCACTCCTGCCCCCTGACAGCCCCCCCCAGAACTCCCAACCCATCTAAACCCCTCTGCTCCCTGTCCCCTGACTGCTCCGATCCCTCTCCCCACTCCTGCCCCCTGACAGCTCCCCCCCAGAACTCCCAGCCCCCTACCCCCCCCGCTCCTTGTCCCCTGACTGCCCCCTCCTGGGACCCCTGCTCCTAACTGCCCTCCAGAACCCCACCCCCTACCTAAGACTCCCTGTTCCTTGTCCCCTAACTGCCCCCTCCTAAGACCCCCCCCCAACTGCCCACCAGGACTCTACCCCCTACCTGTACCCTGACTGCCCAAAACTTTCTCCACTCCCCCCCAAAAGCCCCCCCCCGTTTCTTGACTGCCCCCTCCAGAACCTCCCTGCCCCTTCTCCTGCCCCCCTTACCCTGCTGCTCAGAACAGGGTGTTGGGCTCTGTGCGAGCCGGACACGTGGCTGAGCTCCCCAGCACAACAAAACCCGGTCCCTGGCCCTGCACAACAAAACCCGGTCCCAGGTCCGGACCGGGTTGCAGGGGAGAGCTGCCCTTGTATCAGCACAAAGTGCTCTCGCTCCCGTTTTGCTACGCTGCATGGCAGAAACCGCTCCCAGTTGCAAAAGGGGAGGGCTGCACTTTGTGCTGAGACACTTGCTCAGAATGCAGGGCGGAGCTCCTCTCCAGCTGCTCCGGAGTCCAGCCCGGGACTTTCCTGCAGCCCTCCCAGCCGCTCACTCTGCTGTGCTGGGGGAGGGGGAAATCCCGGACATTGTGAGTGCTTTACAAATTCCCCCCGGACGCTATTTTTAGCACAAAAAGGAGGACATGTCCGGGTAAATCCGGACGAATGGTAACCCTACTTTAGGGATGATCTCAGGAATTACAGACCAGTAATATTCTTAACAAACTAACTGAAAAAACAGTTTAAAATAGAATAACAATGTACATAAGAGGGAAAAATGTGTACTACCTTACTAGGCTCTAAATTAACTGTCAGCCCAAGAAGAGGATATGGTCATCATTTAAGACAGCTCAATGAAGACCTAGGCTCAAGGTGAAGCTGCTGTCAAAGAGAGTAGATTAAATGTTAAAATGGATAAAGAATGGAATGGAGAATAATAAAGAAATTATAACAGCATTATATAAATCAGGAGTTTGCCCTCATCTGAAATACTGTGTTCAGTATTGGTCATCCCCATCTCAAAAAGGACTTTGCAGAATTAGAAGAGGGTCAAGAGACCAGCGACAAGAATGAGTAGGAGGATGGAAAAACCCTTGTGAACAGAGATTGAAAAGATCAAGATTGTGTACTTTAGAGAGGAGACATTACTAAAGTATACAGAATAATGAAAGGTATTGAGAAGATTGTTTGGGAACTTCTATTCTCCTGTCTCAAAAATACAAGACTACAGGGACATTGAATGAAACTGAAAGGTAGCAAATTCAAAACTGATCAAAGGAAATACTTTCTCACACAATGCATAATTAGACTGTGAAACTCATTTGTCAGAGGACATATTTGTGACACTACAGCCCATATTCATCCTGGGAGTATGATTAGGATATGATTATGACATAATTATGGTGCTTTTTTTTTTAAGATGGGTCATTTGAGGTGTCATTGGAAAAGATACGATTTGTTGAATATGATTATCCTATTTGTGTGCATGTAGCATTTTTGTATCTGAAGTTATGAATGCTGACTATGTATCAGTATTTCAAATGTGATTATTCCTGGGTGATATCCACAAGACCAAATGTTTCTAGTCTAGACAGCTGGTTGTGAAGGGCCTATTCAGGGTAATGGGGCATTAGGAAAAACAATAGGCCTTAGAAGAAGCGTATCCCCCACCTGGTGAGCCTTCCTGCGAACGCTCTAGACAGCCTGTAAGTAATGGTTGCTATGACTCAGCAAGGGCCTGTGACCACATCACATGACACTTAACCCCATTTTGATACCTGTATTTTTCCACAAATTGGGTGGGAATTGTTTTTGGAACAAAGGATTCCCACCATATGTTAAAGCTATATAAGGTGGGGTGTGACATCATCTAGGGGCATCACTCCCCACACAAGAAAACTCCTGGAAATACCTAAGGAATGAACACTGAACTGGGGGAAGTGCTGGTCCCAGGCTGAAAGGATTTCTAGCCTGTGTATGGAAACCTAGTGGACTGCTTGTATCAGCAGCCAGGGTGAGAAATTGCATATTCATATCCAATCTTTCTAGTATTTTAGGCTTAGTTTGCGGTTTTGTTTATTTACTAGGTAATCTGCTTTGATCGGTTTGCTATCACTTATAATCACTTAAAATCTATCTTTTGGTAGTTAATAAACTTGTTTTTTTGCTTTATCTAAACCAGTGTGCCTTTGACTGCCATGTCTGGGGAAAATCTCAGCTTGGTTAACGACATGCTTGTTGCATATTCCTCCACATTGAGGGAGAGGTGAATTATTTATGAGCTTACATTGTACAGATCCCTATGCAGTACAAGCCAGTATAATTTTGGGTTTCTACTCCAGTGGGGGGTGCATGCCTCAAAAGCTGGGGGTTATCTTGGCTGTAGCTTCTCTATTGTTGGTTCATGCAGTGGCTGGTCGGTGCCTGCATGTAACTGCAGCTGTGTGTGTCCCTGCCTATGTGAATGCTGGTGGGAGTGTAAGACCGGGAGCAATCTACAGCTTGTCACAGCAGCACAGTGTGAGAGGAAGCCCAGGCTGGTGAGTCAGAGGGTTCAGTGGTACCCCATCACAATATTTGAAGCCCAGAACTCATCAAGATTCAAAGAGGAATTGGACATTTGTGTGGACATCAAGAATATCCAGAAGCTATCACAGAAAATATTAAAAACCAAAAAGAAGCTTCATGGGATATAAATTTTCATGCTTCAGGGCCCAAGATCTATGACAAGTAGGAGTTAGGAGAAGACTCACTCGAGAAGCAGATTATTCCACATCTGCCTATTATGGTGCTCACTTGTCCCTTCCTCAGAGACATCTCATGCTAGTTACTGTTGGAGACGGGATACTGGACTAGATGAATTAAGTGACTGATCCAGAATGGCAATGGCAATTTCCATATTCCTGCTAAACTGATTCTCTACTTGAGAAAAATAATCTTGTTTAAAAGGCATAGTATCTGATGTAGTTACAAATCAAACGCTCTTGACTTTATAAAATCTGTTTTATTTGAAACCCATCCCAATCTTGGGAATAAAAAAGTATATAGTTTTACTAAGTGGATCCTATCTGTGAAAGTGATTGCTTTTATCATAAAATCTATATAAAGAAAGTTCACTTTCACAATTGGCAGGCATGGTATTATCAATTCCAGTCGCAGAGTATCTCAAACAAAGGCATTCAATGATCCAATCCTGAAAACCATTACCTATGTAGGTGGTCTTTACATGCATAAAGGTTTGCATAATCAGTCCTAAGAGCTTTAAATCCTGCTGTGACTGCTTCATTGCAGATCTCTTAGATGATGTTCTTCTGTACCATTAATGGGATGAAAAGCACATAAGCAAATGGTAAGGACAAAAACATTTTTGCCATTGCTAAACATAGACAAACCTATTTTCCTTGCAATCTTTATCTGCTCACTCAAGTGGAAAAATGACAAATCATGCAATACCGAGACACACAGGCCCATTGGTGGTTCATTACTCTATGTCAACAACTCCTACCAGGCCTGAGAAACTCACTACACCTAACACATCGCTGTCATAGTATTCATCTCTGAAGTGTGTCTTTTAAGGTATCATATGAAAGCTGGTAACACACTGATCATTAATAGCACTGCAAAACGTACGCATTAACACTATAAAAGGAATTGTTCACACTTACTGGTCTTATGCTTTAAAGCCTGTAACCAAACAAAAGAGAGCCAGGTTTTCTTCCATACAGGAGGGAAAGCAGTTATCTCCTGCTCTATAATGTAAATTGAGAATTGTGAAGCCAGATACAACAGGAGCTGTATTTGCATACAAGTCAACAGGAAGAAACAGGTTGGGGATGTGAAATCAGCATGGGAAGACAGCGGAGTCTGAAACCCAGGGGTTCATCCTGACTTTGGAAGCAAAGACAATAAACTTTGGGAACTATAAGGAGAAACAAACGACATTTCATTATCCAATTTTGCTGAGGAACACTCTTGGCAGAGGGGAGTGATTAATGAAAACTCTGGATCCTAATTTGACTGAAAATCAGCAAGCTTGCAAAAGGACTGCGAGTGAGAAACTGTTTGCGTAGAAGGAGTCTAGCCTGCTAAAGTTATGCTTAGTCTCCTGGAAGCATGTTATACTTTTGTTTTATTTGTAACCAGTTCGGTTTCCACTATCTCTACTCAGTATCCCTTAAATCACTGTTCTTTATTAATAAATTTATAATAAAAGCATGAATATGTTTATCTCAGTGTTGTAATATTAACTGAATCAGCTGGACCAAACAGGCTAGTGTGTACAGTGTCTCTTTGTAGACAGTGAACTTGGTAATTTCTCTCAGTGTCCAGTGCCGAAGGATGGATATTACAGGGGGATGCTCCTGAGACGTTCAGGAACTGGAGTACACTGAGTGTTAACCTACAAGGAAAAGTAAGGGCTGGCAGAGTTCTGAGAAGTTTGTCTGGGGTAGCTAACAGCCTGGGGTGACAGGAAGCTGTCTCCCAGGTTAGCATCAGCAAATCTTTTTCTCACTGAAGCATGGGGGTTACATGGTAACTGATGGTTTGGGCACCCTGAGAAAGTATCACAAATACACACACATTTACAGCAAATTTCAGCTGAGGATCTTAAAAAGGCTTACAAACAAGTAAACAAATATTGTATTATCCTCATTTTAGAAATGGCAACTTGAGTCAGAGAGGTGAATGTCAGGCTGTGAACAGGATTTGATGACACGTTAATACACCTATACCTGGTCTATGGAGGAGCTTAGACCATTGACAGCACCAAAGAAGCCGAATCTTTACTGACATACCTTAAGTAACTTGACAGGTCACATCACAAGCTAATGGCAGAGCAAGCTATGACTCTAACAACTTGACATTATGCTTACCTGAAAGCAAAAACAGTGTGAGGTCAACAGCAAAGGAGAAACAACAGCCTCTAAATGAAGAGAGGGTATGGGAGGGAAGAAAAGGGAGAAGACATGAATGAACTATAGTACAATGGGTAGAGAGGTGGATGGGAGGACAATAAGATTGCAGCTCTGATTTCTCTCAGTTCAGTTACTTATCCATACAATGTTCTGGGGGTTTTGTTATAGGATTCCATTCTCTTACATGCAGGTAGTTAAAAGGATTCTCATAGACTCATAGACTTTAAGGTCAGAAGGGACCATTATGATCATCTGGTCTGACCTCCTGCATGATGCAGGCCACAAAGCCGTCCCTACCCTTTCCCTTGACTCTGCTGTTAAAGTCCCCAATTCCTGTGGCTTAGAGACTTTAATTAGCAGAGAATCCTCCTGCTAGCGATCCCTGCCCCATGCTGCGGAGGAAGGCGAAAAACCTCCATGGCCTCTGCCAATCTACTCTGGAGGAAAATTCCTTCCCGACCCCAAATATGGCGATCAGTAAAACCCCGAGCATGTAGGCAAGATTCTCCAGCCTGACCCTCATTAGCCCTTATACTATTTACCTGCGATGGCACGCGGTTTCTTTGACTAAAAATCATGTTATCCCATTGAACCATTTCCTCCATAAACTTATCTAGCTTAATCTTAAAACCATTGTGATGGTATATACTATTATGGTCACCTCTTTTACAAGAATATGATAAATTTTGTACAAAATGTGCCTTGTGAGGTATCATTTGAAATGTCAATCTGCTGAACATTATTGCCCTGGTAAAATGTGTATCAGTATTGATTGTAAAGTTACAAGATGCTACTGTATAGCATTGTTATAACATGCTCCAAGATTAAGTAAAGCAAGCCCAAACAAGTTTTTCACAGACAAAGACTCACTGGCACTCCAGCCAGATGTTAAAGAGCTATCACAGGCTTAAGCAGTCACTCTCCAGCAATGGGAAGCTATAAACAATAAATTTACATTTCACCATAGGGACCGTTCAACCCTCACATCCACAAGAGACTACTTGTTGCCTGCACCCTATCTGGGGGTAACCCTCAAAGAGGCAAAAATGGTATAAATATGAGAGACAGTGGCCTCCACTGTACCTCTCTCTTCTTTGCTCATACAATTGGAAGGGACCTCAGGAGATCATCTAGTCCAACCCCCCGCTCAAAGGAGGACAAATCCCCATACAGTTTGTTTTTTTTAAACCCCAGTTCCCTAAATGGCCCCCTCAAGGATTGAAGTCACAACCCCGGGGTTTAGCAGGCCAATGCTCTAACCCCTGAACTATCCCTCCCCCATGACATCAACTCCTCTCAAAAAACTGAACTAAGGGGGAGGGGTCCCAGGCTGAAAGGAGATCCAGCCTCTGAAATTTACCACAGTGTATGGTGAGACAAAACCTTTTTGCTTAGCTTGTTAAGTTAGGTATTAGCTTGCGTTTTACCCTTTGATTTTCTTCTGTAACCAATCTTGACTTTAATGTATCACCACTTGTAATCGTTTAAAATCTGTCTCTCTGTAGTTAATAAACTTATCTTATTGTTTTATCTTAACCAGCGAGTTTGGATTAAAGTGTGGGGGAAACTTCATTTGTCGCCCTGTTCGAAATTCATAAGTGACTGGTCAGAGTGCTCATGTATTTAGCTGGGAGTGAATCTACATGCTAAAGGCTGTGTGAGCAGGCCAGGAATGGATGTTCTGACAACAAAGCAGTGTAAAAGGCACACCAGCATAGAGAATTAAGAGCAGTATGTTCAACAGTCCAGATTGTTCCCTGGGGAATGTCACATATACGTGTAAGAGTCTCCAAGCATGGAAGGAGGTTCAACAAGAGCTGAATTAACAGTCTTATACTTCTTGCGGAGATGCAGTTTCAGTAATACCTTACGTTTGGGAGTTCAAAGAAAACCTGCCATACTGGTTTCAACTTGTTTGATAATAATTTACATATTTACAATTGCAGCTTTCAAATGCCAGTACCTTCAGACATCCAAATCTGCATTTTTAGCATTCAAGAACCCCCAATACTTATTTTAGGCATGTAAGTGCCCATTTCAGCATTCAGAAAGCAGGATTTGGTTGCTAAAAATGTGCCCAAGTTTGAAAAGTTAGGACTACAGACTTCAGCAGAATTTGGACAGGCCCAGAATGAATACAGGCAAAAGAATCATAAATGTCATACAATTTTTATTCAATATATTTTGGTGGACCCCAGAACAGGAGTCCCATTGTGGAGGCACTGTAAAAATATGGCATCATGTCACTGTTGCTTCTCTTCATAAAATATTTTCATTTATTCATTTTTTCAAATCTGAAATAAATTATCTCAACTAAAAAAAATGTTTTATTCTTTGAGTTTGGGAAGCATAACACCCAACACCCTTGCAAATACAAACAAGCACAGCTTGAAATTGGACTGATCTGCTTTATCCTATATGAGGACTATTTATACTGGACAGATATACATATTGATTATTCTAGATTAAGGTTACCGATATCTGAACTACCAGAAAGTACCTATGTCTTTGCTTTCACACACTGCAATATTAACTAATACTGCCTTTAATATTTCAACACAACCTAAGACAACATTAAGTTTCCAAACTGTACTTTGTTTACTGTACATACATTCCTGCCCCTCTAAATGTATTTCATTATACATAATATGTACATGATATGGCTGTAATTTGGGAAGATTGAAGTCTATTTTTGACCTCCAAGAAAACCTGAAGGGCTATCTTCTCAAGAGACCATTATTCTTACATAATATCTTATTACTTTTAGAAGCCAGTGTTTTGTGTTAAGGACCCTGATAAGAGCTACATCATCAGACTTGTAGATGTTGAAGACAGTTATAACATGATCTCATATACAATTTATTTTAAATTGTGCTGTAATGTATAGTATATCTGGATTGTTATGGAAGAGGTTTGCAGTTTTAAGAACAAAATTCACTCATTCTGCTTTTAAATTTTAACATTTTAAATGTTGTATTAGGAAACCTCTTAGAACTGGAGTAATGGAAAAGATAAGGCTTACAAATAAACTCAGTCAATGCAGTGATAATGAGAGTGCTTTCAAAATAATCTTTCCTTATTAAGACTTTCTAAACAGAGCTGGCTGACATTCAATTAACATCCGTTCTACAAACAATCTGAAATATTCTTGATAAAATATTTTTAGTATTGCCACTGTTTGGCTCAGGCATATAAGAACAGGCTGAAGGTCATTTTGAGGATGAAGAAAATAAATCTCAGATAAAAGGAAAATTAATAAATTAATCCCTAGAAAGACAAAGTATTTTAAGAACTCCTATATTTAAAGTTGTGTATATGTCTTTGTTTACAGTAATCTGAACCTATTATAATTTGAACATTAAAAGCAATGGACCAAACTCATCCACAGTGTAAATCCATTGAAGTCAATAAAATTTACCCCAAGGATGGACTTGGCC
Source organism: Malaclemys terrapin pileata (assembly GCF_027887155.1). Lineage (NCBI taxonomy): Eukaryota > Metazoa > Chordata > Testudines > Emydidae > Malaclemys > Malaclemys terrapin. The sequence goes on along the minus strand of NC_071508.1, from coordinate 51,053,484 downwards.
TGTCAGGAGTCTTTTTTGTTTGTTTGGGGTTTTTTCCTCCTCTCTCTCTTTTCTTTTGCTTTCAAGACTATAGAACGGCATATATAGTTTTGACTAAGAGCTCCTCATCTCACTTTTTCTGAGGAAATTTTTCTTTTGCTTAATTAAACAGGCATTTGGCTGCATTTATGATGCTTACATTTGTTCCATGTTCGTATTCTTAGAACTTTAAATGACATAATCAAACATTCTAATTTAATAGATAAAACTGAACATGAGAAAACAATGGTTTTGCACACAAATGGAAACTGAGTTAAATCTATCTTATTCACCAAAATATCAAAAATTTCAAGCCCCATCCTGAAAAGCCTTTACTATTGTTTAACCATTGCATTCTGTGCTGCTTTAAGAACTGAATTGATAATTATTTCTGGTGTATTCTTGGTCATATTTCTTTGATCTGAGAGAAAACTATACAACAATTAATTACCCAAGTAATGCTTTGGTATCCTTTAACATTCTATTATACTAAAATAGTTTGTGTTTTATAAGATAAGTCACCCCTTCAAATGGACTACAAATCAATCTTGTAATTAATAAATAATTGGCAACATAAAACATGTGTTTTGTCACATATATTTAACATAGACATACTATTAAACATTTTTTTAGAATGTAAAAAGTCTGGTGCAGCAAAACCCAGAGCTATTCCTGGAAACCAAAAAGTTATAATCTTCCCGAAGTACAACTATAAGAAAAAATGTTTCAATGATGTGGGAAATTTCTCTACTCTGGAATAATCTATTGTCTTTTTAAAAAATAAATAAATAAATAACACGACCTAAATATTCAGAAGCATCCTCTCAAGCATAAGGACTCAATGATTCATACTTACAGCAACTGAAAAATCTCGTGTCATCTCACGTGAATTAAAAAATGTAAGCTGTATAAGATGTTCTGAAAAAAGTCAATAGTAGAAAGGAAAGGACACATGCACAAATATGGAGAATACTATGTTTGATAAATTATAAGAAATAACTAAACTAATTCCCCGGCAGCATTTATAACTTCATTGAGCTTTATACCTGAGCTTCAGATCACTGGATGAATCCAATTATTCCATAAGGCATTTGAATTTCTTCTGTCTCCCTTCTCCAATTACTTTAACAAAACAATATCTAATTTAATATTTACACACTTTCACAAAAGGAAATAGCAAAAATATTAATTCTAAAAGGACAACAATCAACCTCACAGCAAACTCCACAATGACAAATCCCAAGCCTACCCTTCTCTAAAAACTTTAACAAGCTTGGAATATAACTGCTGTAAGAAGCCAACAGCGTTAACAGTACATGCCAAAAATATCCTTTGTGAGCTGTTCTAATTGCTCAAGATAAGAAAACAAATTTTCAAAACAGATATTCTCATAACAAAACAGACTTATTAAAAACATAACATTAAATAAACAGTTTACTTTTAAAGGTATAAGTAAGAGTCCTAGTAACTCAATTAAAAGAATAGGCAGAGTATTAATACAGGGTAGTATACCATTTTTCTTGTAGTTTTGAATAGCAGGTTTCTCAGAAATCTACTAAAATACAGAATACACCAAATTTGATAGTGTGTCTCAGCCAACAACTTCCAGCTGTCCAAAGACAAGACGAATAATGATGTGGTGACAAAATACATACCTATAATTGTTTACTTGTAACAGTATCTGCTTTTTAGAAGCAACTACTGCAACCATCAGCTTCAGTCAGTCATTAACCACTCACACAGTCAGTAAATCACAAGCACACACTAATAAGTATTTGGCAGGGAAGCACAGTCATTAAAAGGACAAAGCTCAATTTCTCTCTCTCTCTCTTTTTTTTTTTTTTTTTTTTTTTAAACTGCTCAAAAATTTTCAGTTTTGGGATAAGGATTCAAGTCTACTTCTAGGTTAAGACAGAACTGCTGATTTCTCTGAATTTCTAATACCTCATCCCACTATCACTGGAAAAAAGCATCCACATTTCACACTACTGTTTTCCCCCCTTGAAACTTGTCTACATTCCCAATCTTATTGAAATTAATGGCATTAACTTTGCATATGTAAAATGGTAAACCAATTTCATATCAACTTGACATATCTTATATCAAATCATGTTTCAAATGCATCCAGCTCCTCACACAGGCAATGAGATTTCTGCTTGTATGAAAAAAAATGTAGTGCCAAGCTGTTAAGTTTCTAAAAGTTTCCTGATAAATTTCTCAAGAATCAAAGAATGTTATAATTTTTTTAAGTCAGGTATTTTAATTTTATGTAAAGTATATTCAACTTAATGAAAGTAAATGCAATAGACAACGACTAAACAAATGCCATCTTGCACTAGTTGACCTGGAAATCCTGGCAAACATTTTTCTTGCTTTTTCTGCTCACTCAGTGAGAACATGAAAAAATTAATTTCTCATACTTATAAAGTATCTATATATACACACACATGCTTATAAATGATTCTGTAATTCCTAAATTACCTGATGGGGGAGTTGTAAGAATTTAGGTTAGTAATGTGCTTTGAAAATATAAAGCCCTATATAAATACTAAGTGTTATCATCAAAACCTACCAGCATATAGAATGTTCTTACTGTAATGAGAAGCAACGGGCCACACTGTACAAAAAACATTTTTTAAATGACATGACATCTAGTTGCAGGAGCTCACAAGGTAAAACCTCATCAACTGCGGGCTCCACATTCCTCTAGCATTTTGTATTTTGAGTTGGAATCATATCATCATAACTTATTTTCTGCTTTGACATCATAATGGTATGATGGTCCATCAAAAAACATGTCAAGTTATTTTTCCTAAGGACATATTCAGATTAGGAAACAACTAGACAGATAAAAACAAGCTTTACAGCTAGGTCAGAAAGAAGTTGCACCACTTCAGATGTGCATTTCTGATCAATATACTTCTACATAAAATGAAATACTGAAAGTCACAGGAAACATTATGCACGGTTTCTAAACCCTGAAAACATCAAGTATTTTATTTACATTTGTATTTAATGAACCCAGTGCTCTGGATGTATATACTAATATTATAAAAAGTAAAACAAAATGTCCATAAGGTCATAAACTCTCCCAAAACTACAAACACATTATGGGCTGTGGTAAAACTACCAAGAATCCTGTCCATTTCACACAGGTAATGTTTGGGACGCTCTGGAGAGGGAAGAAGTGATGAAGCTCTTGAACCTACAGAAGATACAATTTCATACTTATTAGTTTCTGTAGCTGGTATTGGATAAAGATGGAGCCATAGAAATAGTAACTTAATAGACATCCAAGAAACTTCCCCACAACCACCCAAGTGATTCTGCTAGGTATTGCTTCTTTTCATTAATATACCTATTTGACGTAGACTGCCTCCTCCACATACTATGTTGGACACTGTACGGGCCACTTTTCTTTCCAGTCTTTCTGAATTCCCTTTATTCATAGAATCATAAAATATCAGGGTTGGAAGGGACCTCTGGAGGTCATCTAGTCCAACCCCCTGCTCAAAGCAGGACCAATTCCCAGACAGATTTTTGCCCCCAGATCCCTAAATGGCCCCCTCAGGGATTGAACTCACAACCCTGGGTTTAGCAGGCCAATGCTCAAACCACTGAGCTATCCCTCCCCCTTATTGCCACTATTCATCTCTCATTCTCTTCCTCTCTGCCACCCTATCAATTTTGTGATCTCCAGTCTATCAATCTCTTTCATTTCTCTGCTATTCTTAACCCTATGCTTCCATCCCTGACATCTAGTATTTTAGAAATTTAGGATTTGGCCTACTTGATCAGATCAAAGGTCCATCTAGTCCAGCAGGCTCTCTGCAACAGTAGCCAGTACCAGATACTGCAGAAGGAAGTATAAGAAACCGTGACGTGGTAAAATATTTAACAGGTCTACCGGGAAAATTTCTTCTTAACTTCCTTAGTTAGAGGTTGGTGTATGTCCTGGTGAAAAAGTTTATATCCCTTCAAAACTCCTGTGTTTCATTTATTTCCCGATCTTTAAAAATCCTTACTACCATAATTCTGGATGTTCTCATTATCAAAATAACTACCCTTATTTGTTATTGTATTTTTTAATCATGCTTTCAAAGGGGAAAGGGTTGAGAAGCAGCCTACAATACTTCCTGAAAATTATAATTACACAAAATGCTGGATCCCTCATTAGAAGTGTCCTTGGGATCCTTATTTTTTTCTTAAGAGAAAAGCTGTGCCAAAGATTCATAAACCAAGCTCAGACTTAGATAATGCAAAACCTACACAGCTCTTGTATTATACTTCAAAGAAAATTACCAGACAATCAAGGCCTATTTGAAAGGAAACAGTTTGTTTGGTTATATTAACTTTATCAGAAATTCAAACAGAAACCAATGCATTGACGTATAATATTTCACACAAAAGAATGTAGGGAATCATAACCATAGCATTTGAGTGCACAATATGCAACCCACAAAACTAGGTGATGCTCTAAAATGGAAAAAAAATACAAGTCTTAGGCTTATACTGCAAATGTAGAACATAAGTGTTAAAACTGAGAATAGACTAATATTTTCAGCTTCAGCAATATAACCTAAATAGAGAGCAAAGCACTGTCTTCTCACATACTGAAATTCCAATGCATTTTCTCATTTCCAAGAACATTAGAGCCTGTTATTTTGAAGATTATACAATAGACTGAAGATTAGTTAACATTCTCTATAACCTCAGAATATTGAGAAAGTACAAGTGGTAATTTCATTTGGTTTTATAGCAGTTGTTCCTACTGTGATAGTTAGAATGAGTTGAAGTTTTCATTATAAACTATTGTCTTTAGGGGATTCTAACACAAGTAAAAATTTACTCTAGCATTAAACTTACCAAAACAATCACTCAGCTGAGAAGTCCTCTCTTTTTTCCAATAAAAAGTAGGACTGTCGATTAACTGCAGTTAACCCATGCCATTAACTCAAAAAAATGAATCACGATTAAAAAAATTAATCAGTTTTAATCACACTGTTGAACAACAGAATACAAATAGAAATTTATTAAATATTTTTGGATGTTTTTCTACATTTTCAAATATATTGATTTCAATTACAACACAGAATACAAAGTGTACAGTGCTCACTTTATATTATTTTTATTACAAATATTTGCACTGTAAATATGATAAACAAAATAAATAGTATTTTTCAATTCACCTCATAAAGGTACCGTAATGCAATCTCCTTATCGTAAAATGTACATTTTTTTTGTTACATAACTGCATTCAAAAACAAAACAACGTAAAACTTTAGTGCCTACAAGTCCACTCAGTCCTGCTTTTTGTTCAGCCAATCGCTAAGACAAACAAATTTGTTAACATTTACCGGAGATAATGCTGCTGGTTTCTTGTTTACAATGTTACCTGAAAGTGATAACAGGCATTCACATGGCACTTTTGTAGCCAGCATTGCAAGGTATTTACGTGCCAGATATGCTAAACGTTCATAAGGCCCTTCATGCTTCGGCCACCATTCCAGAAAACATGCTTCCATGCTGATGATGCTCGTTAAAAAATAATACATTAATTAAATTTTGACTGATGTCCTTGGGGGAGAATAGTATGTCTCCTGCTCTGTTTTACCTGCATTCTGCCATATATTTCATGTTACAGCAGTCTCGGATGATGACCCAGCACATGTTCTTTTTAAGAACACTTTCACTGCAGATTTAACAAAATGCAAAGAAGGTACCAATGTGAGATTTCTAAAGATAGCTACTGCACTCAAACCAAGGTTTAAGAATCTGAAGCGCCTTCCAAAATCTGAGAGGGACGAGGTGTGGAGCATGCTTTCAGAAGTCTTAAAAGAGCAACACTCTGATGCGGAAACTACAGAGCCCAAACCAGACAGTGGCATCTGACTTAGATAATGAAAATGAACATGCGTTGGTCCACATTGCTTTGGATCGTTATCGAGCAGAACCAGTCATCAGCATAGACACATGTCCTCTGGAATGGTGGTTGAAGATGAAGGGACATTTGAATCTTGAGCGCATCTGGCACGTAAATATCTTGCGACGCCGGCTAAAACAGTGCCATGCAAACGTAAACAAACTTGTTTGTCTGAGTGACTGGCTGAACAAGAAGTAAGACTGAGTGGACTTGTAGACTATAAAGTTTTACATTTTGTTTTTAAGTGCAGTTATTTTTTGTACATAATTCTACATTTATATGTTCAATTTTCATGATAAAGAGAGTGCATTACAGTACTTGTATGATGTGAATTGAAAAATACTATTTCTTTTGTTTTTTACAGCACAAATATTTGTAATAAAAAATAAATATAAAGTGAGCACTGTACTCTGTGTTGTAATTGAAATCAATATATTGGGAATGTACAAAACCAAAAAAATTAAAGAAATAGTATTATATTATTGTTTAACAGCGCAATTAATCACAATTAATTTTTTAAATTGTGTAATTAATCATGATTAATTTTTTTAATCGCTTGACAGCCCTAATAAAAAGCCATCCATTTTTTAAAAGAAAGCTTAGTTTAAAGTATACTTTAAGGAAAAGAAAAGGTAGGTTTTTCACTGCCTTTGATATTTTGCATTTGCGCACTTCCAATGTAGCTTCTATATAGAAAATTAAAAAGCATACATATACACATACATATATAAATTTTGCAGATGCCACGCAAAATCCTTGCCACCATGTAAAATGCCATATAAACCTTTCAAGCAACTTCTAAGCTTTGGCTGAGTCCTCTGTATTGAAGTGCATTTTACCCAAAGAAATTTACTATACATTTAATATTCATGGGGGGCCTTATTCAGCACTAGTGTTTCACACAAAAATCCAAAATAGTTTTGTGTGAGAAAGGAAAATTAAACAGGGAGCTAAATTAGTTTATGGTACATACATGTTTGTCCAACTGATCACAGACCAGTTTTCTTTTATAAAATGTGCAAGATCTAGACTGGTCAAAAGCCCTAACTCCTATTAGCTAACTAATTTTTTTTAAAATCTGCTAAAGCACATCTTCCCCAAACAAGAAATCAGAGCAAACCCTCAGATAAAAAAGTAATGTTAAACTTTGTAACACAAATTAATATGGAAGCATCAACTTCACTAAACATGACAAAAACCAACAAAACCAAACATTTATAATTGTTTAGACTCAATGCCATCATTAAGGGAAGCAAGTGTTTGGAATATACGTAGTCTGAATCCGCATAACTTCAGTAATTCATTACTTAATTCTCCAATTGAGTAGGGCTTGCAGAGTGAAAGGCAACTTCCCCTCCCATAAAAGCCATCACCAAAACACAAAATCTAGGTCATACTTTTGGTATTGTCAAAGTCTAATGGTTAAATTTCTTTCACGTTGAAACATCTACCAAATAATGAAGAAAAAAAATTACTTGATCAGTCATTCTCAGTTTCTGATGATGGATATACCCTAACGGAATTACATGTCAGTTATGGGGGGGGGGGGGTGTGAAAAGAAGTACAAGCCAATCAGTGCAAAGCAATTAATTCCCCATTCTTACAGATGAGTAGACTAGATTAGGATCAACTCTAATCTCAGACAGCAACATCATCTTCTGCAGCAATTGATGATATGGGATACAAAAGTATGTATAGTTAGACAAATTAAATAAAACAAGTTTAGTTATTTTAAAAAGTATGTCTAGCACAAACATGCAGTAGCTAACAAAGCATACTAATTACATGTGGCCAAATCACTGGCATATCTTCCAGAAGTAGCTCTGGGTATATCTACTATCTGGGTTCCCTGTAGCTCTCTCAAATAGGTTTTCTTATCATTTATGCTGAAAATCTGAGAGGTCAGAAACATAAAACCTTGAAACTGAGATTGAGGCCTTGGCTACACTGGCGCTGTACAGCGCTGCAACTTGCTGCGCTCAGGGGTGTGAAAACGCCCCCCCCCCCGAGCGCAGTGAGTGCAGCGCTGTAAAGCACCAGTGTAATCAGCGCCTGCAGCGCTGCACGCTCGCTCATAGCGCTGCAAGCTATTCCCCTCGGAGAGATGGAGTACATACAGCGCTGCGAGAGAGCTCTGGCGGCGCGCTGGCGGCGCGACTACACTAAGCTTCACAGCGCTGCCACAGCAGTGAAGTCCCGAGTGTAGCCAAGGCCTGAAACAAAACTTTCACAATTAAAAAGCTTACTAATATATTACATGATTTTCTGTAAAAATCAGTGTCAGCAGCCAAACACAAAGGAGAAGGAACAGGATATTCTGTTCTCCCATATAATAAAAAAAATATATAATCAGCAAAGAAACTGATGTAACTTTTAATAATAGCCCTTTGCAAGTTTGAAAGTGAATGAAAATTAAATGTTAAAAACATGAGAATTGCATTGGCTGTGTTTTTTAAAAGAAACTGGCCACAAATATGCTACATTTGTTGATTTGTTCAAATTTCAATTATTTGTTTTCAGTTTTGGTCATCTCATCTAAAAAGGATGTAGAAACAAGAGAGATTCCCAAACAGCAACCAAATGTAGAAATTAGTCTGGTTGGCTGGCTAGGGGCTTGGGGGTTTTTGTATGTTTGTTTTATTTTGTAAAGAGAGAGTGGGGTTCCATATAAACAGATTTTGGGTTGTTACTGTACAGCATTCTAGGATTATTTAATTTTAAAAGGGAAAACAGATGTATATGTGAACAGTATAGAGGAGGGAAGAAGGTAGAGAAAACAGTTCTCACATTCCTGACCTACAATACAAAGGGGAAAAGGACACTCAAAGGAACAAAAATATAACACATTACATAACAAATAATTAACCTGTGAAATACACAACCAGGGGTATTACTGTGCACTGCGACTGTATAAACAGAATGCTAGTCAAACATCAGAGACCATTGCTGTGTACCCCCATATTTAGTATAGTTTTTAAATTTTTGTCCCAACATTTTAGTATACTCTGATGAAATATGCCAAAATCATTACTATAATGTACATCTCTACCCCGATATAACGTGACCTGATATAACACGAATTCAGATATAATGTGGTAACGCAGTGCTCTGGGGGGGCGGGGCTGCGTGCTCCAGCGGATCAAAGCAAGTTTGATAGAACACGGTTTCATCTATAACGCGGTAAGATTTTTTTGGCTCCTGAGGACAGCGTTATATCGGGGTAGAGGTGTAGTTATGTTCCCCATTTTTAATTGCCCATTGCCAACCATTACTGAAGTTCCCAAGCATTAAGTAGAATACTTTGAAATACAAACAAATGCTACATCCAAACTCTAAGTGGGTTGGTTATTTTGGAAGAATTTTTGTTCTCTGACTTGAGTGCCACAGTTTGTTTGTTTATTAATTGGAAAAATGCACAGGTATTCTTATGCATCTTTTCTTAGAAACCCCACAAAAAAGCTTATTGCAAGCTGGGCTGTTTCTCTTTACAGAGAGAAAAGCATCAGCAGCACAGAGCCATGAACACAAGTATTCTCTTTTACACTTCACCTGACATTTTCCAAGTGCCAGGGCTTGGAAGATTCCAAAATCATTCCTTCTTGCAGTGAATTTAATTCACAGTATGCTATTAACTCTGCAAATTTGTTCGAGAAATTTTAAATATGATAGCACCTGCCTTTTCACCTACATGATACTGAATTGTTTTTAAGTGATAGAATAAACACCTTTGTAGAGAGGAAGTTAATCATATTTAATCCTCATGATGGCAGCATAAACCATCCTGAATTGTGTTTTAGTGGCAACATACCCACCCCCTTGTTCAAGCACAACAACGAGATCAGAACTGCTCTTGAAAGTATTTAAATTAGTTGTAAACCATCTTTTTCTCATACTATCACCTATGTGTTTATCTACTAGCTTTTTATTCACTCAATAACACTACTGCAAAGTACTGCATAGACCAATATATGAAATGAGTTTACTCAGACAAGGGCAGTGTCAGACGGCAGAACATTTTGCCATTTTGTCTCAGTTTGTGGAGGCACCTCACTCACAGTGTAATTGATTTTTCAAGAAAAAGGTTTTGTTTATAAAAGCAAGGTAAACATCTATCTGCATGAACAACTGGCAAATTGAGACTTTCACTGAAGTTCTAGGAAATTCAGATGAATTATTTTCCCTCAAATTTTAAAATGGTTGGGCATTATAAAGAGTACAATACCATCACTTCGAAGATGGAAGAAGCTCAAACAGACTTCTTAGAAATAAAAACAACTTTAAAACCCCTAATACAGCTGTGGTAGGAGGACACTAAAGGTGCTGCATTTTGTCTTACTGATGCACAGCACTAAATTACTGTCACGAGTCTGTCTAGAAAAAAAAATGTCATCAGCATAACTTAAGGTGTGAATTTAAAATAGTGCAAAAAGCTGTGTGGACAAGCTTATGTAGCTTTACAAGTGGCTTATTTCAGTTTAGGTTACATTGACTAGGAATAAGTTTAAGCTAAACCAAAACAGGAGTGGTTGTGCAGCCCTTTTTAATTATATTGGTTTAAAAGCTGGTTCAGGTTATACCGGTGCAATTTACTCTTATAGACAAGCCCTAAGACAGCAGGCCAATTCTTGCTATTCCTCAATTCAGGCACCACAGTGGTTAAATGAAGGAATCTTACAAATCCTTCAGGCTGAAGGTACGTTGCCACTTATCCCATTTCTGGAAGTGGATAAGAAATTGGAGAACACACGCAGAGAATAAAAGAAGGAAAATTAGATTTGTCTATTCTGTATAAACTAAGAGCCAGGAGGAATACTGAGAGAAATATGTAACTGGTCAACACTGAACTAGACCAGGTATACCAGAAAAATGTGCATATCTAGTACATCTTTGTATATTATACTTGGTATGCCGTGACATTCTATCTATGTTATGGTAAGAAGGGCAGCTGAGGTCCATTCTGTAATACAAAATCAGGTTACATTGATACATAAGTGCAAGGTAAATCCCAAGATAGGCATAGATATATTTATTAGTTATTTTATTTATTTATTTATGGATGGCTAGGGAGGGAGTGGTTATGTTTACCAGGCTAAAGCAGAAACAAGAACTACCAGTGTCTCAAGTTCTAGGCTGTATGTTCCCAGTACAGATAATCAGCATATAACAAATCAAATGAAGACAAAACAGTTTAAAGCAAAACTTATCCCCTTTATTAGTTATGGCTTCTACCTATAGACTCTTGCTGTAAATCCTTCCATTTTTTCTTCTTCATAATCTTCTGCAGGATAATTAAATACACCAGCTCTGATTGACAAATCAGAGTCACAACTTCACCTAATTACCACAGCTGGTGGGTTTTTTTTTCACCAAAGGATGAAGCCTCAAAGGGTATCCCCATATCCTTCAGTAGTAAACAGAAAATATAAATTGAGAAAATAGTAAATCCTTCATGTTAAACAGAAGAATTACTGGTCTTAAATTCAAAATTTCCCCAGGGGTCAGTGGTATTATTTATTACCCTACATTTGAATTACAATCTCTCTGTTCCTTTAAATAAACTGGTAGTTTAACTCTGGGAAAAGGATGTGATCTAAAAACCCACATATACAGTAGAAACCATGATTCTGGAAACAAAATTATTCTAAAAGCGTTTTAATTATATAGCCAAATTTTCATGGCAACAAATTCATAGACAAGCATGAGGTTAACTTGTAAATGTCAAGCACTTACAGTCGGGTACTTGGTTAAGTAAGGTAGGATCTTTTCACCTTGAAAGCATCAAATATTTTTTAAAAGAATTTATATTTAGCTGGCAGAGCACATGATTGAAGTCTAAAAGTTAAAATAGTTGTTAGAAGCAAAATATTCCTGTTAAAAAAAAAAATAGGTAATAAAGGAAAGGGGGAAATCCCCACATCCCAACCCCAAGCCATCCAAGAGGAGAGCTTGAAAATTCAGCTTCAACCAAAAACAAAATGTCCCCCCCCCCCCAATTTACAAAACCCACAACAAAGGGACACTTGCCAAAACCTACTGCAATTAACTGCAACTTTTGACTCTGTCACCTTAAAAGGTGAAGTTTAATTCCATAAACTGAGGAGGGCTGCATTTGGAGAAAGTTAAGAGGTACTGGTAATGGATTCCTCTGTAGAATGCTAGAGTATCAAACATTTAAGACCTAACGACCTAAGGCACAGCATACTGAAGCCCATTAACAGACTCTAGTCTCAAATATGTCACTAGACTAATCAATTTGCATTTGCAATATATGTAGAAAGAGCTGTCTTTCCTAATAAACATGAATGTAAAAGAATTTGAAGTGTCATAATTCTTGAGCCAGATTACCTAAAGAAAATAAATTTTAATTTTTAAAAAGATACAAGATTGCTCAATGATGTGTTTGTCTGTATCAATTTTTCCCCTCCTCCAACAAAACACAACAGAATTATTTCACGTTTATGAAAATGACAGCAAGCAGTGCTGAATCAAATTCCAAAAACAAGATCTGACATGGTTATGGGAGAGAATGTGAACACAATTTACATCAAAATCAGTAACAAGTCAATTCAGTGAAACTGAATTTAGCTCAGTAAAAGCATTATTACATTCCACTGTCTTAATTACAAACATGATTATGCAACAAAAGACCCACTGTTGAACTCTAATCTAATCTGTGTGCCTACCAAGAATGAAAGTACAAGCTTTTTATCAGTGAGCTGCTCTTTGGCTTGATTTTAAACTCATCTCAACTTGTAACTCATTTCCTTTGTTTAAAAAAAAAAAAAAAAAAAAAAAAAAAAAACTGACAAGGGCTTTAGCAATCATATCAGAAACAATTCATTTACCATGTATTCAGTGAATAGTAGTCAAGACCCTCAAACAGTTTATTAGACCTCTATCTTCTATATTGTTGTTAAAAAAAAAAAAAAAAAAAAAAAAAAAACAAATTAGGGCTAGGAATAGGTTTTCAGGTGTTATCTAAACATCACTCTTAACAGTAGCCTGGTGAAGTGCAGAACACCTGACAGTGAAATAATTGATAACAAACCAATGGATTTACACCAGCATGTAACATCAGAGGTCTGAGGCACTTTCACAAGACAAAATAATATTGGCTCAGCACCACCTGGTAAGAGGTAATCAGAAAATCTGAGGGTCTATTTCCTGCCTTTCCCCCCATATTCCCTATTGGGAAGGAACCAAATCCAAGCATATGTTTTTTTAAAGGAAAAATCCCTTTTCTCCAGGAAGGGACAGATTGTGAAAATAGTTTTTAAAAACCACCAGAGATGAACCGGTGAAATACACTGAAGCACGCATTCTCCAGGCAGCTACATGCTTTAAAAAACAGCACTTGACAATCTCCAGCATGGATTAGGGAAATCTAATAAATTCCAATGTCTGACATCATAACTTTCAAATTTTAATGTTAACAGGAGTTGAATGGCTAAGATTCCACACACTTTGTTGTAATTTACTTATCCAGTTTTGACCTTGGGAAACAATCTGATAGTGTCAGGTTTGTTTTCTTACATGAAGATAATTTGCTATATTGCTTTTCAGTAAAATTACAAAGGAATATAATGTTGGCATTTCTTGAATCTGAAGCCTTCATTCATCTTAAGCACATTTCTCCTTTTTGTGAATGTCAAATCTTTTTGATCTTTGAACCTAAGGACTAAGTTAAGTAAGAATAGGTCTAAAATAACAAGTATAAACATGAGTACTGCTGGAAATTCTAAAGAAAGATGAAGGTATTTATCATTTATCGTAGTATCTGAGCATGTTACAATATTTAATGTATTTAGCTTCACGTGTTCTTGTGAGATAACCATTATGTTGATGTGATAGATGGCGAACTTGAAACTCAAATCAAAATTTGAAAAATCTACTTGCCTAGGTAAATAGGAAACTTTCCCTGATAAGTGGGTCAGGCCCAAACATCAACTTCTGCTTCATTTAACCTTTCATTTGAAAAGCATTTCTAATCCTTATGGGTGTAAAGGTAACCTTCCAAATGAATCCAATGCAGTGTTGTGATCCTTACTCTGCACACATCTCCAGTGCATGTCTTGCTACTGATAGCTTTCAAAAACAGCAGCAGAGTGAAATTAACAAAATATGGATTCATTTCTCAGCTTCTTTTCAGAAGCCTAGCAGTAAAGCATGAAACAGACAACAGGCATGTCAATTTCAATCTGCCTCTCCTTACCACCAGAAGTAGACACAATGAAGCTGTTCACATGGGAAGACAATGCAAAAAAACAGGCCATGGAAGCAACAGATCAGAAAAATGTAGCCTCCCATGGCAGCAACCAGGAGCTGAGGGAGTGAGAATAGCAAATAGCTCCCTCATCAACACCACTGCAGTTAGGATCTTGGCTGGGGTATATGGGAGAGCAAAGTGAGAACGCTTTTTTTCTTTCCAGCAGCCAGAAATGGAAAGGTGTGGGAAAGGAAGTATCAAATGTATCTGACACCTACTAGCCAGAAAGCAAGGTCGCTGGATCGGATTCTCTTAAGAATTCTTTCCTAGTACATGATAATGGAAATGGGCGTTATCCCAGATCTTGCTGATGGGACTAGGTGATGTTCTAATATAGATATCCATATAGTAGTTAAACAATTACGCTAAACATTCATCTACACTCAGAAGATTGCTTAGAATTATTTTAGCTGTAGTTTTCCAGGAAGGTAACTGCCCTTAAAAACATACAAACTACATACAAAACACCAGCTACTACATCAATTAATTCTAATAGACTACCCTTCTCAGTTCAAGAGATCTTCCTCTTCCACTTAATGTGACAGTGGCCATGGCAGTGCACACCTCCTTTAAAAATCCAAACAACATGTAATCTCTAGAATCAGGCAAATCTAAATACAGTCTTTGATCCTACTGCACTAGAAAGTAATTAATCTATTATGAACCATGTTTACAATTATAAATTGCAAGAATATGCTTGTCTACCTTTTATTATTATTATTATTTAAATAGGCATTTACTCACTAAAAGCAATCCTGTGGATCATATAAAGCAAGTTTTAGCTTTGCTCTACTCTCCTAATGACTCTTGATAATGTTGAGTTTGTATGAAAAGTATCATGGTTTTACAAAGGGGATTACTCTACAAGCTTCTGAGATTACTAAATCCACTACTGTTGCATTATGAATAATTTTAACTCCCTTTCAGTGAGTTTTGAAGAAGTTAGCTCCTCTGTCTTCTTGGCAGTCACTAGCTCTTTAGCAAGAGTAACTGAAGTGCCAAGTAGCCTCATCTGCCCCTCAAGATATTATTACCTGGTTGAACGTTTATGGGCATCATGGCATGGGGTGGATATACAAAATTAGGGGTTTTTTTTAAGTTAGGCTTAAGCACATCAGGAAAAAAATTAGCTTTTAGATGTTGAGTGCTTTAAATAGTAACACTTTACAATTTCTTAAATTTAGAATTTATAAAAATGACACATTAATCTCCCAAATGAGAATTATCTCTCACCTTAAATCCAAACCTAACAATGCAACAAAACTTTCTATACCACTTAGCATTCAGAGGTGTACTAAAACACATCCAAAGAGCAGTCATTTAATTCATCTCAGTAAAAATTCATGTGAATTTCATTTTAGAAGTTATATATTAATCCAATGAAGAAGCAGTGCTTAGCATTGTGATACTTCAGTCTTTTCAATCCCTAAATCAAGACTACACTATAATGGAACAACTTTGAAAAGTCTTTCCTCTGAAGAATTGTTGTCTACTGCTATTTATAGATCCCTGTGCAGATACAAAATTTGTATCCACATCCAATCGCAAACATGGTCTGCGGATATAAAAAGTGGGTATCCGCAGATTTGTAAGCCTCTAGCTAGTTATACTTCATTAACTATGTTCAGTTCTTGCCCACAGAATTCCATTTTAAGAACAGCATGTCTCTTTATTAGAATTATCTTTGTAGCATTTCAAATAAAGCCATAATAGATTTTAGCACAATTCTAAATTATTATTATATGGAATTATAAAGACCTTCATCACCATAATGCTTTAGATTAATAAGGGAACATGTTTTCTGCAGCCTGTAATCAGCTACTCTGAAAAAAGAATAAAGCTAGAAGACCAAATGCCAGGGATTTCAAGACAACTGAATCAAGGGACACATCATACAATATTAAACATGGCCAGACTTTGGAGTCACATCTTTCTGGCAGGATCAAACTACAGGAGTGAGGATCCATTAATAACATTACTCTCTCTACTGCAGTCTAAATTTTATTCCCAAAATTATGACCAAGAAGTTAAAACATTCATATTAGCTTTTGTTAAACTGTACTCTAGCAATTAATTCTGGTGTTCTTGACATAAAGGTGAACTTTTATTTATGGTATTATCATTCATTGTACCTTTAAAAATTTCTGAGCTCATGGACAGTATACAACAGTAGAACATTTCACTTAATAGAAACTCAAAAGGGTATTCAACAGACAATTTTCTAAATGTCTTTGCATATGTCCATTGGGAATACTAATATGTATTTCTTAATAAACTTATTTGCAATTCTACTTGGTAAAGTCTAGATACTTTCTTTTGTATTGGGCTTACTCTGCCTATTTCCCGGATACTCTGGACTAACTTGAATTAATGTAAATGCACTGTACTTAAAGGTTGTGTGGCAGAAGTAATTGTATTAGATTAACTTCAAGTCTCAGGTTCGGCCCTTTAAATGTTGAACACATTTGAAAAAATATCATGTCCTGATTTAATTTTATTTTTAAATCAAGGTTATGCAGAAAACCAAGAAATGATTCTGACCAAATCAGGGAAAGAAAATAAAAGCCACTGAAATGAGTGAGATTTCAAAGAGAATCAGATAAAGAAAATGAATTTGAGGATGTGGAAAAGTCAAAGAAAGCTGACTGAGGATTCAGAGACTGGTGAGTGGTTGACTTGCCTTTCCATGAACTGTTTGCATCTAAAAAGGTGATAGGGCAAAAAGCTTTTAAAATCAAATGGGTAATCTGCTCTGTCTTAATTATCTGAACATTTTCCTAAAACCTGCTAGAATATTCAGTCTTCTCCCACAGTAGGGCAATTCAGACTAGACACCTTTTTTGATCAAACCAGGGATGATTTAATGAATGGAAATGACATTTTAAAGCACTTACATATAATTTAACTAAGAGTTAAGCTAATATCCTAGATTTGCCATAGTCAGGATTCAGGCCAGGACATGAGATGGAAAACAGCTTTAGTGGCACTGATGGTCCCTACTGCTAATGGAAAAATCAGCAAATATCCATTCGCATCCTCCTGGGCCTCTCTGTACCATTCAACACTGTCAACCATGAGATGGTGGTGTTCCACCTGAGAGACTTAAGGAGGGGAAGAGGGGGTACATGGGAATGCGCTAAAATGGTTTGAGTCCTTCCCGGAGGGATAGTTAACAGAATCTCCACCACTAGATCCATGCCTAACTTTTGGAGTCCCACAAGGATCAATTCTCTCACTGATCATATTCAACACTGACATGTAGCCACTAACTGGAACTGGTCAGACCACACATACTCAAGTGCCAGAAACATGCAGCTGACACTTCCCGTACATCTGACCTTACAAACACTATCAAGATAGCCCAGTGCTTGGACAAAATCAGCTCATGATGAAGAACAGTTGCCTGAAGTTGAATCCAAGCAATACAGAAGTTATTCTTGTGAGCAGAGGAAAGTATTTTGAAAAGTTTGCAGGTATGCTGCAGACTCTTTTGGCTGAAGGTACACACTCAGGTCTATAGGTTAGGAGTGTTCCTGGAGTCCTCACCGACAGTAAGCTCTCAAATACCAGTGTCCACAAGGAACACTTTTTACCATCTCCAGCTGGCTAGGAGACTGTGCCATCTTGACAGACTATGACCTGGCCTCAGTTACACATGCCTTTGTAACCTCCTGTCTGG
Source organism: Malaclemys terrapin pileata (assembly GCF_027887155.1). Lineage (NCBI taxonomy): Eukaryota > Metazoa > Chordata > Testudines > Emydidae > Malaclemys > Malaclemys terrapin. Next base: position 51,035,598 of record NC_071508.1, on the reverse strand, counting down.
ACTGCAGCAAAGCAATACATGCAGATAAGCCTTCAACCTCTTCAGAAACTCCAATACCGAATACGGCAACACAGCTTCTCAGCAATGCAGGCTACTACAGGCATATCAAATCGGTCATCAGCACTCTACACCAGCTTCCCACAGAATATCAAGTCACATTCAAGATCTTGGTCCTTAACTTCAAGGTGCTCAGTGGCTTGGGCCCAGCATATCTAAAATATCACCCAACACACCAGGACAAAGACTGCTGTCAGCAACTCCACTCATCACAATCAAATTTTCTATCATAAGGGTAAAAATTCATCTGTGCCAGAGACTGAGCTATGCCAGGGGTCAGTCTAAGACGATGGAACAAACTTCCATAAAAACGAAAGACTATCATAAATGTCACTTCCTTCTGCTCCAAATGCAAGGCACATTTCTTCAACCTTGCTTTCTCCAACACATTTTAAAAAATCCAAAACCAACACGCTACCCAAATAGAACACCACACTGCACACACAATTTAAAATATTCACTACTTCATATTTGCCTCCACATGCAAATGATTTGCATCAGTAGAAACAATCACCTTCTGTAGGTGATACAAACCCCAAAATCAGAAAGCTGTACCAGAAGTGATAATGCATTTGAAAAGTTGACTTCAGATATGCAATTTTTAAGTTCAATTGATCAGACAAGTTTAGTCTCCATTTAAGAATAGTAGACAAATTCCTTGAGCAATGATCATGCAATATAAAACATCACAGTGAACTTTCTTGTACAGATATTTAAAGATTTCTGACATGATGGGAGAATTTACTCTCTGCTCAGTATTTATAAATATTTCATCTGCTATGAAATGTGCATCACAAACACTTTGATAAATGGATTTTAAAGACTGTCTCATTTCCTAATTTCTGTAGACACCTCTGCTTCCTTTACTGAATTCTTTCCAGCAGCATACATCTGTTGTATCACACAGCAACAGAACATTAGAGGGACTAGCATTTATCTCTTAACAGTAATGAAAGAAAACAACTTACCCATTCTATATGGATTCCACTTGGTCCTGCACTTAAACTGACAATTTAAGAAGGCACAATGCCACAAAGTATTCCTGGAAAATGGATGGACATATTTTCTAAAAAACCCTAACTATTTACTCACACAACATGGAATGAGACAAGGCCACTCTCATACACTGTCGTCTCCTACAGTGCCATATATTTTACCAACAGATCCCAAACAGATAATATCTGAACAGAAAAATTTATTCCAAGGTGCACTTGTAACCTGTTCAATATTCAAGATGACTTTTAAGCAGCTAATAAAAAGCCAAGAACAAGAAGTGTTTACTAAGGGTATAAACTGACAGAAGGGTAGAAAAAGCATAGTCATAAGTAAATGTAGCAATGACTTTTCTGGGTATTTCCAAGAAAATAAACAAAGGAATATATAAACCAAGAGGTCAATGGTAAAAAACAGTTCGGAACCACATTCTGGTATCCAATATTTTGTGAACTAAGATAGTTTGCTTAGCTCTAAAGAAAAGAAAGAACAACTGTCCATGCCTTGAGGAGTTTACAATCAAAAATATTGATAGTCATTCCCTTAGTAAACATGGCAGAGAAAATAATGTACCTGAACCATTGTCTGACTTTACATTAGCTATTAAGAGTTAATCCACTGGAAATAGTCACATCAGCAAAGGCATCTAAAAAATAAAACAGAACGCTTCCAATTATTCTACAATCCACACTACGTTGGTTGCTTTACCTGTCATTAAGATTCTAGAAATTCACCAACATGCCAGAAATATTCATTTCCTTTCTCCTAATCTTTCATGCGACAACTTTAGAAAATGCAGAGTTGAAAGAAATATGTAGAATTTATCTCCATTGATTGTTATTGCTGTCACAATTTGTCTCAAAGTGTTAAGTGACCATAGCCTTGCTAGTTCGGTCTTTCAAACCCAAATTCTTTATGCTAGACTTTTTTTCCCCATTTCCTTTTTCTCTACATGGCTATCCCTATATTTCAGTTTCAGAGTTAAGGTTCCCTTCAGGTTGTCCTCTGCAGTAATTCTATCCAAATAATAGGAGGATATGGTCCCCACTGGGGCTATTTACAAATCCAAACGAACTAACATGGCTATGAACATCACAAATATTATTGGTATATAAAACGATCAGGTAATGAAACAAAAGATACAACAAAGTAGTTGTACAATACTGAGGAGAAGACCAGAAGTTTCACAAAGTGTTTCAAAGCTTACAAGAACAGGAGTACGTGTGGCACCTTAGAGACTAACAAATTTATTTGAGCATAAGTTTTCGTGGGCTACAGCCCACTTCATCAGATGCATGTAGTGGAAAATACATATACACATGAACATGAAACAATGGGTGTTACCATACACACTATAAGGAGAGTGATCAGTTACTGTGAGCGATTATCAGCAGGAGAGAAAAAACTGCTTGTAGGGTAATGAAAATGGCCCATTTCCAGCAATTGACAAGATGATGTGAGGAACTGTAAGGGGCGGGGCGGGGGGGGAATAAGCATGGGGAAATAGTTTTACTTTGTGTAATGGCCCATCCACTCCCAGTCTTTATTCAAGCCTCATTTAATTGTGTCCAATTTGCAAATTAATTCCAATTCAGCAGTCTCTCATTGGAGTCAGGTTTTGAAGTTTTTTTGTTGTAATATTTCGCCTTTTAGGTCTGTAATCGAGTTTCCAGGGAGATTGAGTTGTTCTCCAACTGGTTTTTAATGTTATAATTCTTGACGTCTGATTTGTGTCCATTTATTCTTTTATGTAGCGACTGTCCGGTTTGGCCAATGTACATGGCAGAGGGGCATTGCTGGCACAGGATGGCATATATCACATTGGTAAATGTGCAGGTGAACAAGCCTCTGCATCCGAAGAAGTGAGGTTTTTACTCACGAAAGCTTATGCCCAAATAAATCTGTTAGTCTTTAAGGTGCCACCAGACTCCTTGTTGTTTTTGTAGATACAGACTAACACGGCTACCCCCTGATACTTGAAGCCTCTGATAGTGTGACTGATGTGATTAGGTCCTATGATGGTGTCCCCTGAATAGATATGTGGACAGAGCTGGCAACGGGCTTTGTTGCAAGGATAGGTGCCTGGGTTACTGTTTTTGTTCTGTGGTTGCTGGTGAGTATTTGCTTCAGGTTTGGGGGCTGTCTGTAAGCAAGGACTGGCCTATCTCTCAAGATCTGTGAGAGTGATGGATTGTCCGTCAGGATAGGTTGTAGATCCTTGATGATGCGCTGGAGAGGTTTTAGGTGAGGGCTGAAGGTGATGGCTAGTGGCGTTCTGTTACTTTCTTTGTTGGGCCTGTCCTGTAGTAGGTGACTTCTGGGTACTCTTCTGGCTCTGTCAATCTGTTTCTTCACTTCAGCAGGTGGGTATTGTAGTTGTAAGAACGCTTGATAGAGATCTTGTAGGTGTTTGTCTCTGTCTCAGGGGTTGGAGCAAATGCGACTGTATCATAGAGCTTGGCTCTAGACAATGGATCGAGTGGTGTGGTCTGAATGAAAGCTGGAGGCATGTAGGTAAGTGTAGCGGTCAGTAGGTTTCCAGTATAGGGTGGTGTTTATGTGGCCATTGTTTATTAGTACTGTAGTGTCCAGGAAGTGGATCTCTTGTGTGGACTGGTCCAGGCTGAGGTTGATGGTGGGATGGAAATTGTTGAAATCATGATGGAATTCCTCAAGGGCTTCTTTTCCATGGGTCCAGATGATGAATATGTCATCAATGTAGCGCAAGTAGAGTAGGGGCATTAGGGGACGAGAGCTGAGGAAGCGTTGTCCTGCTGATAATAGCTCACCTTAACTGATTACTCTCCTTATAGTAACACCCATTGTTTCATGTTCTCTGTGTATATATCTTTCTACTGTATTTTCCACTGCATGCATCCAAAGAAGTGGGCTGTAGCCCATGAAAACTTATGCTCAAATAAATTTGTTAGTCTTTAAGGTGCCACACATGTACTCCTGTTCTTTTTGCGAATACAGACTAACATGGCTGCTACCCTGAAACCAAAGATTACATTACAAGTCATTAGGGACAGAGAGTTATTTGTACAGCCACAGAAATAGTGCACAAAGGATTGGCAAGATAAAGCTACTTTGCTTAACGTTAGCTGAAACTGACCATCAGAACTGCTTGGCTGTGGGATTAACAAACTGTCTGTCCAACTGCATATTGAGAATGTAGTGGATTTGGTCTTGGCATGATGTAACAACACTGTTATGATCCTATTTACCTCTATATGTCCATTTGACTTCTTTATTGTTGAGTGGGAGATTTTGTTAAGAAATAGACACTTTTTTTCAAGTATGTTTGGATGGAATTGTATTAGAAAAGGCTAAATAACATGAGCTAAAAAAAAAATCCTGATTTTCAATCACCTCTTCTATACACTGAAGATTTGGTGTTCTGCATTCTCTACAACAGTGGTTCTCAAAGCTGGTCCGCCGCTTGTTCAGGGAAAGCCCCTGGAGGGCCGGGCCAGTTTGTTTACCTGCCACGTCCACAGGTTTGGCTGATCGCATTTCCCACTGGCTGCGGTTCGCCGCTCCAGGCCAATGGGGGCTGCGGGAAGGGCGGACAGCACATCCCTCAGCCCACGCCGCTTCCCGCAGCCCCCATTGGCCTGGAGCAGCGAACCACGGCCAGTTCAGCTGAACCTGCGGATGCGGCAGGTAAACAAACCAGCCCAGCCTGCCAGGAGCTTCCCCTGAACAAGCAGTGGACCGGCTTTGAGAACCACTGCTCTAGAATACCCGTATTTCTCTTACATTGCTGCAGTCTGTAATAGATGATTTGGCAGCCAACTGAGAGGCCTATTCTACCACTAGGATGGCCATTTCTGTAGAAATAGGAAATATAAAAGAAGTATACCCAGTCACTCCATCCTCCCTAATATTGTTTGGAGGCCATCCACTGTCACAGATCAGCCACACTGATTAAAGTTCTCCAAGTATAACACCGGCCTACTAGATTTGTAGAATATTAAGAAATACTACGGAAAATCTTCTCCTTGTTAATTCTTCTGTTCTCATTGGAAAACTGCAAGAAACTCACCTAAGGGGGAAATACTGCATAATCCTCTTGTTTATTACAAACACACTGTGCCACAAAGCAAATACTGGAAAGGTTTTGAAATTCCAATCATGCCAACTTTTCATAGGAATGAGCTGCAACTAATTTCAATGCTCCTCTTTAGCTTGCAGTTCAGCAGAATCCTGCCTAATTTGTAAAATATCGCATCTAACCAGATTGTCTTTTGTAAATTCACCGATAGTTTCTGGATAATAAGATACAAAGTAGAACTACCAGGACATTGAGGTTTATAATTGTAATGTATATCTATGACTAGACACAGAATACTAACTTATCTGAAAGTTATTCCATGAAGTACAGTATAATTACAGAATTAAAAACAATTACAAAATTTTTTTAGATAACAGGGTATCGTTACAGGCTATAAACCAGAAGAAAATACCATATGAATTAACACTAGATCATTCATTAACATACAATTGTCAGTTAACCTCTATAATTTCTATTTAATTATATTGAAGGATTCCTCAAAGAAAAGCAGTCTGTAAAACAAAACAAATCACATTAACACAATTTATTAACAGGTATCAGAGAGGTAGCCACAAAAAAAGTCGAGGAGTCCGGTGGCACCTTAAAGCTTATGCTCAAATAAATCTGTTAGTCTTTAAGACTCCTCACAATGTATTAACTTTATTCATGTGTCTTCGATAAGTACATTTTTGTAAGCTGTAACTTTTTCTAAACCTTTTTTAACCTTGAGGTTTTTGTCATCTTACCATATCTTCTTCTGCTAGAATTTATATCGTGCTCCAACTCTTCACATTATTGACGTTGCCTTTAAGCTATTAACATCACTTTAAAATGTTCCACTACTTCGCCTTATGACAGCCACCGCTCTAAAGGGAATGGGCAGAGGCATTACTCCAATAATCATTTGTGAACTGCTATGGAAATGTTAGAGAGATAAGGTGGGTGAGATAGTATTTTTTTTATAGGACCAAATTCTGTTGGTGAGAGAAACAAGCTTTCAAGCCACATAGAGCTCTTCTTCAGAAAACTAACATTTCTAAATGTCTACCTGTTTAGTTAGGAAAATTCACTTGCTTTGATCCCCTGCCCGCTATGCACTCAATAGCTTTATGGATTACATCATTTGTAAATTCAACACTACCTGGCAAGGCATACAAATACCTCAGAAAAAAAGAAACTTTTCAAAATTAGTTTATATTATGGTTTGATGGTAAGTAACAATGCTGAAAATACTGGAATGTCTCATAAAATTTCTATAAAAACACTGCATTGTGCTACTTCTGAAATACAAACAAGATTTAAAATGAGTCATTTTAATCATTTTAATAATATATCTTTTATATTGATAACTACTATACTTCTAAATCAATAAGCTCAGTAGATAAATAAGGTATAAACACTTTATTGATTCTACTGGAATTTAGCAAAGCAGCAAACTACTTTTATTGATTAGAACAGGGGGTTCTGAAATCTGCACTACAACCACCTTCGGTAAACAAAAATTACTACATAATCCTGGGAGGCTGAGGGGAGGCGTCAGAAGGACCATAGACTGAGCCTACCAGAGTACCACTGCTTCAGTTGAAAACCCAAGCCTCACTGCCCCGGAAGGGGTCAAAGCCGAAGCCCAAGGGCTTCAGCTCCAGGCAGGGGGCCTGTAACCATAGCCCTGCCACCCAGGGCTGAAGCTTCAGCTCCGGCTTTGGTTTCAGCCCTGGGTGGTGGGGCCTGGGGTTTGGCCCCAGACTCTAGAAAGCCTAAGCCAGCCCTGGCGACCCCATTAAAATGGGGTCTCGACCCACTTTGGGATCCCAACCCACAGTTTGAGAACCGCTGATAGAATTTAATCTAACTTGAACCCTGATATACTGATAACGTTAATATATTAGGAAATTGACTTAAGACAAGTAAGACTGCTACATTATAATGAGACTTTTGCAAAGCATGTCACATCCATGGCCAAGGGTCAGCTCATTACATTTAAAAGACAACATAAAAATTACTTCTTTTTAGGGCTGTCAAGCAATAAAAAAATTAATCGTGATTAATCGCATTGTTAAACAATAATAGAATACCATTTACTTAAATATTTTAGATGTTTTCTACATTTTCAAATATATTGATTTCAATTACAGCACAGAATACAAAGTGTACAGTGATCACTTTACATTTATTTTTGATTACAACTATTTGCACTGTAAAAATACAAAAGAAATAGTATTTTGCAATTCACATAATACAAGTACTGTAGTGGAATCTGTTTATTACGAATGTAGAATTATGTTTAAAAAACTGCATTCAAAAATAAAATAATGTAAAATTGTAGAGCCTGCAAGTCCACTCAGTCCTACTTCTTGGTCAGCCAATTGCTCAGACAAACAAGTTTGTTTACATTTGCAGGAGATAATGCTGCCCGCTTCTTGTTTACATTATCACCTGAAAGTGAGAACGTGTTCTCATGGCACTGTTGTAGCTGGCGTAGCAAGGTATTTACGTGCCAGATGCGCTAAAGATTCATATGTCCCTTCATACTTCAAACACCATTTCAGGGGAGGGATTTCAGGTGTTTTCCTGACTAGATCACAGATATAGCCCTTTGTGACAAAGTTCCTCCTCTAACTTGGTGGGTCTGCGCTTACTGGAGGATTTTCTTGCCTCAGAGATTCACCATGTGGGTTGGGGAACAGCCCAGAGACCTTCCCCTCTGGAAGAACCCACAGTGCAGGTCAATTGGGAGGTTTAAGGGGAACTTGGGCCCGCCCTCTACTCCAGGTTCCAGCCCAGGGCCCTGTGGACTGCAGCTGTCTATAGTACCTCCTGTAATAGCTGCATGACAGCTACAACTCCCTGGGCTACTTCCCCATGGCCTCCTCCAAACACTTTCCTTATTCTCACCACAGGACCTTCCTCCTGGTGTCTGATAACGCTTGTGCTCCTCAGTCCTCCAGCAGCACACCCTCTCACTCTCAGCTCCTTGTGCCTCTTGCTCCCAGCTCCTCACACTCCCACCACAAACTGAAGTGAGCTCCTTTTAAAACCCAGGTGCCCTGATTAGCCTGCCTTAATTGATTCTAGCAGCTTCTTCTTAATTGGAGAAGTTCTTAATTGGCTCCAGGTGTCCTAATTAGCCTGCCTGCCTTAACTGGTTCTAGCAGGTTCCTGATTACTCTAGTGCAGCCCCTGCTCTGGTCACTCAGGGAACAGAAAACTACTCATCCAGTGACCAGTATATTTGCCCTCTATCAGACTCCTGTACTCCACTGGTCTGGGTCTGTCACACCCTTACACAGAAGTGAAATTAACTAGCCAGACAAATTAGGCACAGCAAAGTACTTGGAGAGAGAAGTCAGAGCCAGATACGTTGATAGGTGCCAGAATTGCTGTAATTTGGCTTGAGCCTGTACTTGTGAGTGTTGTTGGTAATAACACCAATAGCATACCCTATAGCAGTGGTTTGGTTGAAGAAACACAATTTCCCTAAAAATTTGAATTTTTACTTAGAAAGGATATTTCTAAATCTCACTCACAGATATGCACCAAAAACATTGAATATTTCAGGCCTTAAATTCATTCAACTACCACTTCCTTTACAGGCTCCTCTACTCTTTTCTGAGCACAGACAGAGACTTCCTGTGAAACCACAAGATATCTCTCTCACTAGATCTACCTTGATGCTAATAATGTTCTGTAACTTAACTATATTTTAATTCAGTTAGAATGGTAACACACTTTGTGGTCCACCAGAGAAACTTACATAATTTGCCCTCATCTTGCACAGCTGTTAAGATGGGGCCCAAAAAAATCTTTGCCATTAACTATTCTTCATACATTAGAGAAGAAGGGCTAAAGAGAACACTGTCAGGCAAAAACTGGTCCAAGCATACCACAAATATGGTTTTAAATTCACAAGGGAAACAGTTTTTATGAACATTCATATTCTCCAAAAGTGTTCAAAACACCAACTTCATGGCATTGTTCTAGTCCATTACGAGTTGAATGCAACATTGATCAGCTATGGAAAATTTGTTATCCAATTACCTCTCTAAATGTGGAGGTTCATCCATACAAGAGCCCAGATCCTACTCTTGTAAAGAAGGGGAACAAGAAAGTATGCCAGATTCCTTGCCAAGAGACTTACCCACTGCAGAATTTGAGGTGGGGGCAAAGCCGGATTAACTTTTTGTGGGCCCCCCCTGGGGAATTATTGTAAAACGGGCTGGGGGCAAAAGCACAGTGGGGAAGGAGCTAGGGTTGGTCCCTGGAGCAAGCGAGGGGTCAGGGGTAAACTGCAAGCGCAGCAGGGCTGGGGAGGGGGTAAACAGGATCCCCACCCCTGCCAACATAGAGCGGGTACCAACCTGGTTCTAGCCCCTTCTCTTAGTCTCTCTCTGTACTGAGCTGCCCTTTCTCCTGCAGCAGCAATACAAGTTCTCTTCCAGCCCTCTGGGGTGGGTGTTGGGAGTGGGAGAAGTGGAGGCTAATGTGGTTACTCCTATAACCGGACTTTTAGTTTCCAGTCAGCAGTCTGCTAACCGGACACTCAGGTCTCATTTTCTACTGGAGTTTCCAGTCTAAAACTGGATACCTGGCAACAGGGCTGCCAGTGAGAGGGCTACACCTTAAGCGGGGGGGAGAGGAGGAAGCAAGTGGTGGGTGGGCTAGGGAGTGGAGAGGAGCTAGTGGGCAGGACCATGTTTGCTGTACTGCCCAGGTAGGTTAGAGACTGTTGGGATCAGTCGACAGAGTATCCCCAGCCCAGGTGACATGACAGCCAGTGGTGGATATATAATTAGTGGGGTCCCCCGGTCCTGTGCTCAGCTTCATTTTTGGGGCCCCTCCTTGGGACCCAGCCAAGAAAAAGAACGTTCTCTCTTATCTCTCCCCTGTCCCCGTTTTTCATTCTTTTTTTCTTCATCCTCCTCCTATAAGTAATAGGAAGTAAATGAAAATAAAGTAAGGTACCTTTATCCACGATCTACGACCTATCCTGGAAAATGATCCCTCACTCTCACAGACCTTGGGAAGCAGGCCAGTCCTCGCTTACAGACAATCCCCCAACCTGAAGCAAATACTCACCAGCAACTACACACCACACCACAGAAACACCAACCCAGGAACCAATCCCTATAGCAAACCTCGTTGCCTACTCTGTCCCCATATCTACTCTGGCGACACCATCAGAGGACCCAACCACATCAGCCACACCATCAAGGGCTCATTCACCTGCACATCCACTAATGTTATATATGCCATCATGTGCCAGCAATGCCCCTCTGCCATGTACATTGGCCAAACCGGACAGTCCCTCCGCAAAAGAATAAATGGACACAAATCGGACATCAGGAATGGTAACATACATAAGCCAGTAAGTGAACACTTCAATCTCCCTGGTCATTCTATTACAGATTTAAAAGTCACTATCATTGAACAAAAAAACTTCAGAAACAGACTTCAAAGAGAAACAGCAGAACCAAAATTCATTTGCAAATTTAACACCATTAATCTGGGCTTGAATAGGGACTGGGAGTGGCTGGCTCATTACAGAAGCAGCTTTTCCTCTCCTGGAATTGACACCTCCTCATCTATTATTGGGAGTGGACTACATCCATCCTGATTGAATTGGCCCTGTCAACACTGGTTCTCCACTTGCGAAGTAACTCCCTGCTCTCCATGTGTCAGTATATAATGCCTGCATCTGTAACTTTCACTCTATGCATCTGAAGAAGTAAGGTTTTTACCCACGAAAGCTTATGCCCAAATAAATCTGTTTGTCTTTAAGGTGCCACCAGACTCCTTGTTGTTTCTGATTGTTCTTGTAGTCTAACTTATTTTTCCACAGACCACCTGAAAATGACAGAGGGTCTCGATGGACTACTTAATGATCTTTCCAAATATTGTTTGTACCGTTAGCTAACTCTTGTAAAGTGCTTTGGATAAGAGCGCATTATAAAAAAAAATGTAAAATACCATTGGGGTGCCAGGTCTGGCCAGAAGTTACGGTGAGGGAGGGGGCTCAGGGTTGGGGCAGGAGGTTGGGGTGTGGCACGGTTACCTGGGGCAGCTCCTGTTTGGTGCGAGGGGTGCAGGTGGGAATGGAGTGTGTGTGCAGGAGCTCCCGTTTGGTGCTCACGATGGGGGTGGGGATGAGGGGGAGTGCAGGAGTCAGGGCATGGTGTGGTGGGGGGGCTGGGTATGTGTGTGGGGGTGCAGGGGTCAGGGCAGAGGACAGGGGGAGTGGGCTGGGGTTGGGCTCACAGCAGGGGCCTGGAGGGGATATGCCCCGATTCCACCCTCTTCGCCAAGGCCCCACCCCACCCCTTCTCTTCCTCCTCCACCCTGAGCGGCAGGTGCACTGCGGCTCTGCTCTTCCCCCTCCCTCCTGCTGGCAAACAGCTGATCAGCAGCAGCAAGAAGGAGGGAGAGGGGGAGGGGCGGAACGCAGCACGCTGGGGGAAGAGGCAGGGGAGGAGCTTGGTTGCCAGCAGAGCCTGACCTGCTGCAGCAGGAGCCCCAGGAGCCGGCAGCATCAAGCTTCTGCCCCCGCAGGAGAGAGCGGGGGATGGGGGAAGAGCGGGCCATGGGCCCTTTGGACTGTGGGCCCAGCACCATAGCAAATCCAGTACTGGGTGGAGGAACTCAAACTTCTTCCTGGCCAAGGTATGGTTGGGGGGGGAGGGGGATCCTTGATTTAGTCACTGAAGAGGACTGACCCACTTTTACAGAGGGGTGTCCAGAGCCATGTTGGCTGGTGTAAAGAGATGTGGAAGTTTCAACTACCATCCAGACTCACAGACAGAGGGACTGTGGGCGGGAAACAGTTATGACAGGGCTTAGTAGTGGGAAGGCTTCCCTTCTACAGTTCACAAAAGCTTCTCCTCACAGACTGAGCATTTCTAGTCCTTTCGTTTGTTCCATTTTGTTATCCATCAGGAACACAGACCCACTTCTCCAATTGGGAGAGAGATCATGAACCATAAATGAGGAAACAAAAGTAGAAATAAACAGTCTATTTTAACTATCCAAACAGAAAAGTACAAGAAGTAAACTCTGAATAGAGGAAAAGGATTTTTATAATTTCTAGTTTTAATAATCTAAAATGTTTCAGTAAAATAGGCAAGGACTTTTTTTTTTTTAATTTTAACAATAAAGTGTTTCTTTCAATGTCATTATCAAATTGAGCACAGATATCTTTGGACTTTTAATACACTTAGAATACTATTTTATGAACATGCTGAGTACTATGCATCATAAGACCTATTCTTTAAAATGCAGTTAGAAAAAAGTTTCATTTTTGTGCTATGCCTGTAGATGGTTTTTGAAATTTCATTTTGGCTAAACCTGTTTGTCCAAAAAAAACCCCATTTTTTTTAAATAATCATTTTCCAGAACGATTGGAATTCATTCCAATCTTCCATTTCACTTGTATGTTTAAGGCAAAATTTCCAACAGAAGATATGTATGACATGATTTGTGATCATGAAGATGAAAGAGTAATTATGATCTGGTACCTCTAGTGTGAAGTGTTTTGGGGTACAAGCAACAGTCTCTAAAGACAATTGCCTGATGTGTAATAAATTTAAAAGCCACATTCTTCACAGAAGAATTAGTATTCTTTCCTATTTTACCACATCCATCCCATGGCTAGCATGGAGTCTACATTTTCTGTCACCTCTCACTGTGACCACACAGTATATTTACTAGTGAATTCTCCTCAGTGAAGACTATTCACACTTCATTGTTTTACTTCATTGTTCCTAGAGGAAATCTGTGGTTAATAGAACTCTGGCAGCTCTATTACCACCACAAACAACCATCAGTCCACTCTACATATTTGAAGTGTGGATCAAAAAACTTTTAGTGTTCTTAGTTATCTGTACTGAAAGTTTTCAACAGCAGAATTACTCACCACTTATCATTAAAAAAATTATTAAAGCCTCTCAAACAAATATTTCAGCTAGTTCAACTATCCACAGAAAAATCTGGTCTGTTCTTACACTCTCAATTGGTTTCATTAAGCAACATCAAATCTAGGATCTGAAAGTAGGTAGCAGACAAACTTACTTCTTTAATAAAATTGACTAAACAGTAAAAAGTGTTTATGAAATCAGTAAACTTTAAAAAAAATATAACAAACAGGCTCTTCTCCTAAACTTGAACCTACGAAATGATAATAGCAACAGACAGCAGTGCTGAATAGTGGTTTAGCATTGTTCAATGCATGAAAAAAGAACCAACAGACAGAGCAAAGTATTCAATTTGATCATTTAAAACTGCTCACCGGGACCTGAGATTAGTCAGGTAATCCTTCTGCTTTCTGCCACATTCAGAAGTATTTCTCTTGTAATTAGGTTTAGGTCTGAAACATCTGGATAGCATGCAGTTATAGCAGAAACCCATTCTGTACCATGACATCTCTTTTCCACAATTTAATAAAATATATTTGCCATCTCTCGGGAAAGATTTTCACTATATACATCTTTGAGCTAAGCTGGTCTATAAAATGAATGTTAAGTAAAACAGTGAAAACCTTGAGTTAAATGTCACCAGTTACATCACATGAAATGGAATGGAATGTATGTGATGTCCCTGTACAAGTAACATCCTCCCACTAGAGCAGTAAATTTGAATGGCTGCTTTTATATTTTTTGTTTACAAAAAGGAATAAAATATTTTGTGCCTGAATTTTTAAAGCGCATAGACTTTCAAACACAAAAGTATCTCCCCACACACCAGAACAATGCTCCATCATTTAGAAGGTGCTTGAGAAGAAAAGTCAACTGTGGGATAGGAGAATATAAAACTGAAAAAGCAAAAACAACACAGAGCTCCCATTTCCCTACCTCACTGGGCTGTCCTGAGGATAAATTCATTGAAGACTGTAAGGAGCTCAGATAATATGGTATTGGGGGCCATACGACTACCTCATAAAAAGCTCACTTTACATTTGATTTCTCAGAGTTTTTTTAATTTATAAACCTATATTACAATGTTTTGTTAGTAATCCATGTATGCTTACGTACAGACATTACTGTCTCCTCTAAAGGGATACAAAACATGGAATAGAACTCTGTACTCAACATCACCCCAAAACCACCTACCATCACTAGAGAAAAGATTGGTGAGAAGACTTTACACTTGAACTGGTAAAAGAATTTGGATTTTTTTTAAAACAATTTTGCAAAGTTGCTATAAACATAAGGACATATCTGACATAAGTACAGTAACTCCTCACTTAATGTTGTAGTTATGTTCCTGAAAGATGCAACTTTAAGTGAAACAATGTTAAACTAATCCAATTTTCCCATAAGATTTAATGTAAATGCGGGGGGTTAGGTTCCAAGGACATTTTTTGGGGACAGACAAAAGGCATTATATACTGTACAGTACTGTACTGTGATTGGGAAGAGCCCTGGCTTACCCCACACAGGCACAGCCCGCTGCAGGCAAGGACGCTAGGAAGCACCTTTGCAGCAGCAGCTTCCCCGGAGAAGAACAGGCTTGGACTTTGATGGGAATGCTCCAGACCTGCCTCTTCCTGTCCCTGCTCCAGGCCCACCTCTTCCCACCCCCACTCCACCTCCTCTCCGGAGCACGCCACATCCCTCCCCGCCCCCTCCCTGTGCCGCTTTCCCACTACTCCCCCTCCCTCCCAGCACTTCCATACCACAAAACAAAGACTTTCTGGGAGGGAGGGGAAGCAGTGGAGACGCGGTGCTTCCCTGTTCCTCTCCCTCCCTCTCAGAAAGTCCTTAGTGGGGGGAAGCGCTGGGAGGGAGTGGGAGGAGGCAGAGAAGCGGAACTTGTGCAATGCTCCCTTGTAAAGTCGCTGCTCTTCCACAGAATCTTACAGCCAAATGACATTATAAGGGAGCATTGCACAACCTTAAATGAGCACGTTCCCTAATTGAGCAGGGACGTAACATTGAAACAACGTTAAGCGGGACAACCTGAAATGAGGAGTTACTGTATGTGCAGTGTCTCGATCATCTGGGATAGCAAACAGAGGGTTAGGGAGTAGTTAAGTCAAATTTTAAATTTATGGTTCATGATTCTCTTGACCACAATCTCTCAAGACATTTTTCTACCATCTAAAATTTAGAGGGAACACAGCTTTAGATCATAAATGCTACAACTATTAAACAATATACTTTTTTTTTTTCCAAATCAGAGTTGGATCCTGATTAAACTTTGCCTAAAATAAGGGTTACAAGCAAAATGAGGCAAATATAGCTGCACTAATACTCAAGATTTGGGGCTCAAAATGGCAGAACCCTGAGAATATTGTCTGCTCTTGGGTTTTGTACGAACAAGACCTGTAAAATTCTTTTTTTTTTTTTTTTTAATCTTGCCAGGGATGAAAATATAGCAAGGGTTTTATTTATAGGCTTTGAGTCTCAATCTTCAAATATTCAGGGACCAAGTGGTGTGGGGAGAAGGAAGAAGATCTGAGGTTCCAGTTTAGACCCATCTCTAGCTAAAAATTGATTAAAACCATCAAAAAACAGGACAGTCGATTCAATAGATGAAACAGAAACTGAGTTCTATAGATCGTACTTGGCTTACTAAGTAAAATGCTTAATTTGGCACCCATAACGAATAATACATAATAATAATACATAAGGAATCATAGAAAGGTGGGACGGAAGGGACCTTGATAGGTCATCTATTCCAGTCCTCTGCACTGAGGCAGGACTAAGTATTATCTCGAACAGTGGTTCTCAAAGTTATTTGATCAGGCCTCCCCTTCTTCGTCTGGGTCTGTAGTTGTTTACGCCCCCTGCATCCTCCAAGTACATATATAACCACTGAGCACTGAAGGCAGAGAAGAGAGCAGCAGCTGTTGGCTGGGCACCCAGCTCTGAAGGCTACAGCACAGAAGTAAAGGTGGCAATGTGAAAAGTGATATTCGTCAATATCACTTTTCACAGCAGACTTAGAGTCCCATTGCCACCCTTACTTCTGTGCTGCCGCTGCCACTAAAGTGACCAGATGTCCTGATTTTATAGGGACAGTCCCGATTTTGGGGTCTTTTTCTTATATAAGCTCCTATTACCCCACACCCCCGTCCCGATTTTTCACACTTGCTGTCTGGTCACCCTAGCTGCCACCTCGAGGTTGAGAGACGGAGCCCCGCCACCTCCAGGTGAGGGATTGGGCAGGGGAAGGCAAGCCTGAGCCCAGGCTGCCTCCAGGTGAGGGAATGGGAGGGAAGGAAAGTCTGAGCCCAGGTGGTGGGGCTCCAGCTGTCCCCATTATCCCTGCCTCCCAGATGTGCATGGCCCTTCTGCACAAGCCCCAGCCATCCAGGGCTGACAGCCAGAGCTCTTCAAAAAACAAAAAAGCACATAGCTAATGTCTCCCTTGACACATTCCCGAACCTCCCTTAGGAGGTCCTCCCCATAGTTTAAGAACCGCTGATCTAGGCTAAAAACCTCCAATGACAGAGATGCCACAACTTCCCTAACTAATTTGTATCAGTGCTTAACCAATCTGACAGGAAGTTTTTCCTAATGTCCAACCTAAACAACCCTTTGCTGCAATTTAAGCCCATTGCTTCTTGTCCTATCCACAGAGGTTAACAAGAACAATTTTTTTCCCTCCTACTTGTAACAACCTTTTAGTACTTGAAATTTGTTATCAAGTCCCCTCTCCATCTTCTCTTCTCCAGACTAAACAAACCCAGTTTTTCCAACCTTCTCTCATAGGTCATGTTTTCTAGACCTTTAAACATTTTTGTTGCTCTTCTGTGGACTTTCTCCAATTTGTCCACATCTTTCCTGAATATCCCTTTCTGCAGTACTCCTTCTGAGGCAGTTATTTCCCATTCTGTATGTGTGCAACTGATTGTGCCTTCCTAACTGGAGTACTCTGCATTTGTCCTTATTGAATTTCATCCTATTTACTTCAGACCATTTCTCCAGTTTGTCCAGATCATTTTGAATTTTAATCCTATCTTCCAAAGCACTTGCAACCCCTCCCAGCTTGGTATCATCCACAAACTTTATAAGTGTACTCTCTCTGCCATTATCTAAATCATTAATGAAGATATTGAACAGAACTGGACGCAGAACTGATTCCTGCAGGACCCCACTCAATATGCCCTTCCAGCTTGACTGTGAACCACTAATAAATTTTTTGTGGGGAACGATTTCCCAACCAGTTATGCACCCACTTCATAGTAACGCCATCTAGGTTGTATTTCCCTATGCCATTATCTAACTCATTGATGAAAATACTGACTAGGACCGTCCAGACCCAGGTCAGATCCCTGCAGGACCCAACTTGATACAATATTGATTGATTATTTGCTCCATTATCTTTCCATTACAGAAGTTAAGCTGGCTGGTCTATAACTCCCAGGGTTCTCCTTATTCCCCTTTTTATAGATAGGTACTATATTTGCCCTTTTCCCATCCTCTGGGATGGCTCCTGGCCTCCATGAGTTCTCAAAGTTAATTGCTAATGGCTTAGAGATCACTCCAGCCACTTCCTTAAGTATTTTAGGATGTATTTCATCAGGTCCCACTGACTTAAAGACATCTATTTTTTCTTGACCCTGGTCTACACTATGAAATTACTTCGGTATAGCTATGTCTCTCGGAGGGGGAGGGGGGTGAATAATCCAGACTCCTGAGTGACAGTTATACTGACCTAAGCGCTTCTCCTGCCAATATAGCTAACACCTCTCACAGAGGTGGAGTTATTAAGACAACAGGAGAGCTCTCTCCTTTCAGCTTAAAGCATCTTCATCAGCACTACAGCGGTGCAGTTGCACCACTGTAAATTTGTAGTGTAGACCTGCCCTTAATAATTCTCAATTTGTACTTTCCCTATTTTAGCCTCAGATCCTACTGCATTTACACTGATGTTCACAATGTTAGTCATCTGATCATTACTAAACTTTCTGATGAAAACAAACAAAAAAAGGCATTTAACACTTTGGCCATTGCTGTGGTTTTTGTTATGGTCTTTCCTGCCTCACTGAATAACGGGCCTATTCTGTCCTTGGTCTTCCTCTGCCTTAATATATTTGTAAAATGTTTTCGTGTTACCCTTTATATCCCTAGCTAGTTTAATCTCATTTTGTGCCTTAGCCTGTCTAATTTTCTGTCCACATGCTTTTCTTTTCATATATAGTCATCCTTCGTAGTTTAACCTATTTTCCACTTTTTGTATGATTTTTTTTTTTTTTTTTTGAGCTTCAGGGTCTCCTAGATCTCCTAGTTAAGGGAAGGTGGTCTCATGATACTTCCTATCTTTCCTATGCATTGGGATAGTTTGCTCTTGGGCTCTCAATGTCTCTTTACAAAACCACCAACTCTCCTGAACCCTTTTTTCCCTTAGACTTACTTCCCACAGGCTCCTGCCTACCAATTCTCTGAGTTTGCTAAAAATCTGCCCTCTTGAAGTTCATTTTCTTCATTCTGCTGTTTTCCTGCCTACCATTCCTTGAAATCATGAACTCTTTCATTTCATGATCACTTTCACCCAAGCTGCCTTCCATTTTCAGATTTTCAAACAGTTCCTCCCTATTTGTCAGATTCAAATCAAGAGCAGCCCCTCTCTCTAGTCAATTTCTCCACCTTCTGTAATAAAAACTTGTCTCTTAACACAGTCCAAGAACTTGTGATAATACAGCAGGGCACAGGTTACTTTCTCACAAAGTGTCTGGTGGTTGAAGTCCCCCATCACCACCAAGTCCTGTGCTTTGGATGATTTTTTTTTTTTTTTTTTTTTTTGGTTATTTAAAAAAAGCCTCATCCACCTCTTCTTCCTGGTTTGGTGGTCTATAGTAGACACCTACCATCACACTTTCTTTTACCCCTTTTATCCTTACCCAGAATCTTTCAACAGGTCTGCCCCCAACATCTGTCTCAACCTCAGCACAAGTGTATACATCTTTACTATACCAGGCAACACCTCCAACACTTTTCTCTCTGCCTCTCCTTCCTGAACAAGTTGTACTCTTCTATACCATTATTCCAGTCATGTGAATTATCCCACCACATCTCTGTGATGCCAATTATGTCGTAATTGTGATTGAGTTTTCTTCTTGGACTATAGATTACCTAAGATTTAGGGGGGTAGGGGAAGCAATAAACATGCTGCCATGAAAATAACTATAAACTTCCTGGAAGGATCAAACACTTGGCCCCTGCTACTGCACCAAACTTTTAGGTTAGCACCTTTATTTTTAAAAAATTGTTCATTCCCATAGCATTGATATCTACTGCTTCAATGAATGAAAGAAGAATGACATTATGTGAGAAAGCAGGAAATGCACTTTTTTTAAATCATACAGGTCCCAAGGGTAGGGGTAAGCTGTCAGTCTTGACATCAAGTCATGGCCCTCGGCTGAAGGGGGATTTGCAGGGCATGGGCCACTGCAATGTCTATAAAATTATCTGACCCCGATCAGGACCTGCTGTATTGGCATTCATCAAGCCTCTCCGATACACACAATTGTATCGATACTTGCAGTTACAAGACCTTCTTGGGATGCTGATCAGAGTGGAGGTCTGAAGCTTGGGGGCATCTTTTGACTTGAGGTCCACGACAATCTTTAATTTCCTCCCACAGGCCCCATCAAAATTGGTGGTGTTGTGCTGCCACATTCCATTCAGCGTCTGTGATAAGCCAGTAGAAATGTCCCTGCCGAAGCTTCCTTAAAGCAGCATTTGCCAAGTGGACACAATAAGGGTCATCAATAAACTGACAACATCGACTGAAGAAAATGTCTTTTTTAACAATACCAGAATACTGCCCTCCAGCAAAGGGGAGGCCCAATTTAACACTTCCCCAGACAGTCAACTAGCTATCATGCCTACTTTGGCCTGGTCAAAAGCGTAGGACTGGAAACTGAGTAAGAACTGGAGGCAGCACTGATTCATGAAACCCAGAAACCTTTGATGATTACCCTCAAATCATTCCAGCAGGGGTATTGAGAGACTCTTTTCAGGGCTGATACCAGGGGTTGTGCCCACAGCGTTGTATTTTCAGTGCAGAGCTTGCTCATCCACTCCTGCAACAGTTGGTTCTCAGTGTTCAATTGTGCAACTTGAGCCTGTGGTTGTTGGCTGTCCACCAAGAGGCAAGTGGCACATTTGGGGGAGCCCAGTTCTTTTTAGAGCTGAAGTTGACCAATTGACACCATCCTCGTTCTTTCACTGGGCCCATCTCTCGGGGTTGTGGTCCACACAAACTGTAGGGCCAGTAAGTAGGCAGCCGGGTTGAGTGGTTAACAACCTGGCTCAGCAAGAAGAACGAGGAGTACTTGTGGCACCTTAGAGACTAAATTTGTTAGTCTCTAAGGTGCCACAAGTACTCCTCGTTCTCTTTGCTGATACAGACTAACACAGCTACCACTCTGAAACCTGGTTCAGGAGAGCCATGTTCAGGATACTCGGAAATAGGCTGGACCCAACTGAACTAATCCAGACAGGGTCAGGCACTATTTGGGTCACCAGAAGTCAGGCCAAGGTCAGGATACTGAGAATCAAGGAGTCTGTAGTGCCAGGTGAGGGGTTCGAGCAGCAACCAGGTATAGCCCAGTTGTGCAGACAACTTACTGTGCCTCTCTTTGGGTTTAAAGAGGAAGTCCTGACCAATCAGAGGTCCCAGTCTTCCTCCAACCAGGGCCAAGAGAGGCTTCCCTGGTGTAGTTTCAGGTTTCCTGGTCTTTCCACCCTATCAGATGGTAGTGAGCAGCTGAGTGAAAGCAGGGAGGCATCAGCTGACTGGAATCCCCACAGACCCAAGTTCAAGGTACGTGTGGTCATGACAATTAAAGTTAAACTGGTGCAACTTTGAGTAGATAAGGCCTTAGTCTTGAGTGACAACTAATTTCTGTGTCTGCAAGATTTGCTTGTCTTGCTCTCAGATGCTTTAAAGACGTTGAGGAAGCACGTTCCAGCCACAAGCTAAGTTATAAGCAGTAGCTATTAAACTTTTTAAATAAATTCATGTGTGGCTGACCAAGAGGGAAAAAACACGAACTCTTCCTTACTGGAGATAGCAAAAAGTTGGAAAATAGCTACCACAAAGCTTTTTCTAAGCAAGCACATTTATTCTTAAGGTGAAAATATTACAGAGAAAAAATTAAAATAATTAAAGAACCTACATGCGCTAATGTTTACCAGAGATCACCCCCAACACCAGTAAGGGCTCTCAGAGGAGTCAGTCCTTCATACTCCATCAGTGGGTTTTTCTGTGGTCACAAGTTCATAATAGCTGTTAGCTCAGAACAAGCACACTCAGGAATCTGAGAATTGCTCTTTTATGCTCTGATCTTGACCTCCTGTAACTGGTGATGAGCAGACAAATGTCCCCTCCTAAGGGTGAAACTTCAAAAGGCTGAGTTCTTGCATTTCCAGAAGGGAATTTCCAGGGATTTCCTGGAAAATCTACTTAACTTAAAAAGTTCACTCATCTGGCACATGGTTTCAAATAATTCTTGGAATTAGTCATGTCTCTTCCACCACCACTCCCACACCTCTCAGAGATGTTACATACAATCCCACGATAATGCACACATATTTGCATTTTCAATACAATGAGCTCCTATGATCCTAAAACTTAATTCAATAAGGTCTGTCCAGTATATTGCAGGAAATTGCCCTGTCACAGGTATCATCTGCAAATTTTATAAGCATACTCTCCATTCCACTAAGTCTTTAATGAAAATATTGAACAGTACCGGACCCAGTACCCCACAGTTTGATAAACAACCATTGATAATTATTCTGAGTACAGTTTTTCAAACAGCTGTGTAGCCAACTTATAGCAATTTCATTTAGACCACATTCCCTAGTTTGCTTGTGAGAATGTCATGAGGGACATTCAAAAGCCATATTAAAGTCAAGATATATCATGTCTAGCCTTTCCACTACCCACTAGGCAAGTAACCCTGTCAAAGAGGGAAGGTAGGTTGGTTTGGCGTGATTTGTTCTGGACACCCTTATCACCCTATTATCTTATAGCTTACAAACTGACTGTTTAATAATTTGTTCCAGTATCTTTCCAGGTATCAAAGTTAGGCTGACTGATCTGTAATTTCCTAGGTCCTCTTTGTTTCACGTTTGCATTGCAAGGGGGAGAGCCAGAAGTGAGCAAGAAGATAAGGAGAAGAATAAGGGATTGATAAAAGCAGAGGGATTAGAGGAGAACAGAATTCTGCATCTGTGCGGAGGAGACAGTTGTAGAAGGGGAAGGTCATGACATATTTTGTCAGTTTTCTCTTGCAAGAAATCAGCAAGAACCTGTGCAGAGTGAGAAGAGGAAGCAGAAAGAGGAGTGACTCAAGGGTGGTGAAAAGGCAGATGGGATTCAGTTAAACTGCAGGAGGTAGTTTTGTTTAGTTAAGAAGATGGTACAAGAACTGAAGAACTACACAACAAATCTGTAATGGAGGAACTGTCCGGTCATGGGATTTCCACCAGAGATGTCTCTCAGCAACTTTTTGTGCACGTTAAGTTATTTGCACTCCTGCAATTGATAGCTGTATTAGAGCATTTTAAAATATAGATATTCACATCCGCTTGCCTCTAATATAATTTAATATAAGACTACTCTATAGTCCTGTGTTGGTGAAAATAGAGCAAAGGTGAATGTCTGTGGTGATACACAATCAATTGTAAAAGTATATTAATTTAAAAGAGGCAGGAGGATGCTTGTGTGTTTTTGTTACCAGCACATGTGCTACTACAGAGCCAGAAAACAATGAAATCAATTTTCATCAGCATTCTGTAACTAAACAGTTTCTCTTCCCATTAAAACAAACAATTAAGGAAAACTGCCAGTGGCATCAGCCTAATGTAACACTTTCTTCCTCTGATTTGCTTCTACGATATGTTTATCATCAACTGAATATGGGGTTGAGGGACAGGGAGAGAATTTACATTGTTTTTTAAAAACAAATCAAGTTCTATAATGCACATACCACTTTCTTTGCTGTGCTCAAAAACTGCTTTTCATACCTAAGAACGAAGCCTTTAAACCATAAAAAGCTCCAGTTTAGTACAAAATGTAGAAGTACAAACTCAGCAATATAAATTGCAGTGAATGTGTTGCCCTAATGGCTCCACTTGCTCACTGGCTCCCCACTTAAATATGCATTCTTGTTCAGGGTTGCTGTCCTAATATTTGAAGTTCTCCATGGGATTGACCTTAGCTACCTGAGAGATCACTTCTCCCTCTACAGCTCTGACCTCCCTCAGCAACTATGTTCCAATAGAACAATGAAATTGCCGACCAAAAGGAGGAGCCTCATGAGTTATCAACCCACACCAGCCCCTGCTACTACTTGCATCTCGTGGGCAGGCAAGTTCCCATCCTAGCCCCAGACCAGAGCGAGCCCAGCTGGTGGGGAGGGGGAGGTGCACAGGATTGAGCAAGGGGGAGGGGAGGAAGCAACAAGTGACAGTGGCAGGGCATCAGGAGAAGAGGCGGAGCAGGGGTGGGACTTTGAGGGAAGAGGTAGGGAAGGGGGAGGTTCTGGCTCTCCTGCTGTAGTGTCCAGTTTTCAGAAATTAGAATGTTGGCAACCCTATACTAACCATTTCTCTTGTTAATCACCAAATGGTTAGACCATGTAATTCCTGGTGAGGAGACAGAGATTAAACATTGGTATACAGAAAAAGAGTGGAATTTAACTGTATCTAAGTTTCTTAATACTTTTAATTGACCTTTCCCGAGACAAGTCTTTAAATGGTTTATTCTAAATAAATGATTTAAATATTTTCTTAGATTTCATAGGATTCAGTTAAGATTACTTTGCCTAATTATAGACTGGCTGGTTATTCATCATAACCAGACCAGTCTCACCTTCCCTTAAATTCTGTTGCCCAACTGTAACAGTTTAGTTATCTAATAAGATTCACAATAATTTTGGGAAACAATATACTTTAGTCTTAACTTAGCAAACAAAGAATGCTACCAGATGTGAACCACTCCCAAAGATGTCCAAAAGCTCTTCATAGAGAGATATACAGAAGATTATAAAGGAAGGAACTAATTTCTCAGTTGTGTTGCCATTCATGTTGGTTCACTTAATGTGTTTTCTTTTCTTTAATAATAAAATAGCCATGGTCAATAACTGTGATTATTTTGCTTGGTTTTAAACATGTCGTCTGCTAAGATACGTAAAAGAATGCCTGTGACTAAAATAGCAGGAGTTCCATCCCTGATATGGCAATAAAAGAAAAAAAAATCACTAAGAGCTGGCCTACCATTTCTTGTTTCTCTGGACTCAATATTTTAATAACTCTTAAAATAAAATTAGTTGGCACCCAACAGTTTAAAATTACACCTTTCTACCCACAACATACTACTGTCAAACCTCCAAAATCTTTTATTCAAAAGAGTT
This sequence comes from Malaclemys terrapin pileata, assembly GCF_027887155.1. Lineage (NCBI taxonomy): Eukaryota > Metazoa > Chordata > Testudines > Emydidae > Malaclemys > Malaclemys terrapin. The sequence continues at coordinate 51,011,128 of NC_071508.1, read as the reverse complement.
TCTTCTAACAAGACAAAATGTATGTAATACATGTGAAGTTTGAGTTAACCATGTGCAAAAATATTAACAATTCAAAAAAGTTTTAGCTTTTTAGTAATAAACCATCTCACTAAAAACCCTCCAGAAGACTTAATAAAAATAAAATCCTTGTACTGAATGCATAGTATATATTCATAAATATATATTAATATATTAAACATATGCATACAAACAAATATCAGTTTGGACATCTGAGCTATCAGACTATTCTAAAGTAAACTTACTTCTGGACTATAACCAAGCAGAAGTTATAGTTCAACAGGCAGTTTTATCAAACAGTCATATGCAGCTGAATACAAGTACTTTTAAAACAGAAATGCCATCTTAAACTACTAATGTAAAACACTATGGGACCAGTTTCACAGCCTTCAGGCAAGTGAGCAAGGACTGCAATATTTGATCCTCTAGTTTTGTTAAAATCACATCATAAAAATTATTTAAAAACTGTATAAATGCATATCAAATATAATCAAATTATGTTGCTGTTTCATATCCATTACTACATCTTCTTAATACTATCAGGTCAGGAACAAAAGTCTCATGCAGACCACTTCTTTATTTTGCCCAGTTGATCACAACTGAGAAGTCTATAGAAATAACTTAGTTTTAATTATTAGTGTAATTTATCAAAACAGGACACCTACTTTAAAATAAAAAAACTTCATCACTTTTTAAAAAACGAAGAGGAGACCCAGATCATGTTGAAGAAAAAAATAATTAAAATGCGTACTTCTATACCAATGTAGTGGCATTTCAACAGTGCTACCATTGTGTAAACATAAATACACTGCCTACAGACTCAAAAATGAGAAACAAGTTGTCATTCTGTTGGTATGCACAGCTCAATCCTCCACTGATGACACTAATGCACTGCACTATAGTGTCAGCACAAAAGGAACAAGTTTAAGTCAGACAACACTACAGAAATTTAGAAGGAAACTTGTAACAAAAAGTAAAACAGGTATTTCCACACTAAAAATATAAAACAATGTTCTAACAGGACATTAACACACTCCCCAAACTTTAAGAAACTTAAACAGGCTACTTTTTAAAGGTACTGTGAAAAACATGTGACATATTAGAGAGACTCTGCAACCTTAATAATGTTCCTCTCATGTTATTTTGTGACATTAATTTTCCGGGTTTTTAAAAAGCAAACTGAAAAAAACAGAAATTCCATTGTGTGGCATCATATTGACACCTACATTGCTCATCAGCAGGGTTGGAACCTTTAGATCCACCACACTGACATCTGCCACTTGAGCTAACAGAGCAAATGATACAGTAATAGGTTGTCATCCTCTATGTGGACTACCACTAGACAGGAATATGAAACACTTCGCCAGTGGGTTTCACAGACATATGACAACAGCAGAAGAATGGTGGAACTCAGGAATTTTGGCTTCCATTCTAGGTTCTGGAGGAGAGAGTGCACAGTGGGCACAGATTCTTCCACCCATATCCTCCAAGCATGACCCTTTATGCCCCATCCCCTCCAACCCGTCCATCATGTTTCTTCCACCAGTCCCATTCTCCCTGACTCCCTACTCCTAGTCTCCACTCAGGCTTTTTATCCCAATTAAAGTTTGCTTGCCCAATAAATCCTAGTCACATACACCCCCATATACGTGCACAATATTCCTTCACTGGCTCCCAGTTTCCTCGACCAACTAGTCCATCTTGCCCTCTCCACCTCGCTGCCCGGCCTCTCAGTCCCAGTTTCCTTGCCCAGCCAGTCCAGTCCCAGTTTCTTCTTCCACTCCCAGTCTCTGATTCGTAGTCCCAAATATACTGCTTTCAACCTGCTCTCTTAGTCCAGCATTTGTCCATTCTGTATTCAAATCAGACAGCTTCCTCCTCTATATTGCCTAAGAATCAGCGGGGAGAAGGGGTCACTGAGAACACATCAGACAGAGGCTCCCTGCTCTCAAGTCCGCCCAGCCCAGAGTAGCTGGGAGCACAGCTTTTACAGGAGAAGTTCGGCTTTGCCACTGTAGGCCTGGTCCAGAATACGTTTAGTCTGTGAGGATAGTGCATCTGCCGTCCAGTAACATGAAGGAGCTATAAAGGGATGGAGCATGCTCAGTTGCTCTGTGGGGATGGCACAGGCACAGCCCTGTCATAGGTAGGAGCTCTGAGAGGCTCAAGCCATGAAGGCAGAATCGTCAGAGATTTCAGCTCCTAAAAAACAACAAAATCTCTGCTGTGCACGTACAACTGTGATTTTTCAAAAACTCAACTTGGTCAATTTTGGGTGGATTTTTGTGGGGATGGCGGAAGGCTTATTCACAACAAAAAAGTCGTCCTGTCTGCCAGCCAAATTTCATGTCCAGGCTACAAAGCAAAGTCCACACTTCAAAGAAAAGGTCATAAGAATTTATTTTAACAAGAGCAAAACAATGTATTTTTCTAAATCTCTCTGTCAAAAATGGCTGAACTGTTTTAGCTGAAATTCCCCCACTATTACACCAAAAATAAAAATAAAATCAGTTTAAGGCAGGCCTCCAGAATACAATATGTCGGCCTACATAGTTAAAATGTGCTAAACATTGTAAGCAACTGAAACCAGACTTATAATGGGAAGTTTCAAACAAACTTAACTGGCAGTGCTACCAGCTCCACCCATAATAGATATTCAAGTTTTGGCTCAGTAATGGAAGTGTCCACTTGATGTTGATCTTTAGCTGGGTTCAGAATGATGAAGAGGAACATTTATAATCTGGAGCTAATGAAATGCTACAAGTAAGGTTTCTGCCTCAAGGGAGTGTAGGGTTACCATATCTCATAAATAAAAAAAGAGGACCCTCCACGGGCCCTGGCCCCGCCCATTTCCCCACCCCCTAGCCCCGCCCCAACTCCGCCCCTTCCCTGCCCTAACTCCGCCCCCTCCTCCCTCCCACTCCCAGCCAGGGGGAAAGGGCTGCCCCAGCGCTACCGGCTTCAGGATTTGCCGGGCAGCCCCCAGACCCTGAGCCCCCAGCCGGCGCTTCCCCAGCGCAGCTGGAGCCCGGGAGGGGAAGCGCCCAGCCGGCATTTTCCCGGACATGTTCGGCTTTTTGGCAATTCCCCCTGGACGGGGGTTTGATTGCCGAAAAGCCGGACATGTCCGGGAAAACCGGACGTATGGTAACCCTATGCATGGCAGAGGCCTGTAACCAGAGCTCCCCACCAGCGTCCATGGAGCTGCACAAGCTCCGGGTCACTCGGGGATTCTGCACCAAGGGGCTGACTGTGAGCTGCACCCCAGCAAAGCCCTGGCTGGGCTGGGGAGGGGGTGTGCCCACCACCCCTGTGATAAGTGAGGGAGGGTCCCCAAAGCCCTGGTGAGCAGATCTTCCCTTCTCTCGCTCCGCTCTTGAGGAGCCGCCTGCCCAAAGCATTGCTCCAAAGCACTGGTTCTCAACAGATTTCCCATTGTGGGCAGCACACGCGGCTTTCTGGGGGTTCTACGGGCTACAGCCACACAAGATACGCGCTCCCTGTATGGCCCTGAGGATGGCACATGGGCTGCAGCCGGGTGCTGATTGGGCTGCAAGCCGCTGGCGGGCTGAGAATCACTGCTCTAAAGAGCCACAGCGTGCTTGCTCCACGTGGGGCTGAGTTAGCTGCCCCTACAGCACCCTGCCAGAAGAGGGCAGTCATGACCCAATTGCACCCTCCTGGCCCTTCTTCAACCACACAAACGTTGGGGTGGATTTGGAGTTGAACTGAGAGGCTAGGCAAGCTTTGCCCACAGCAATGCCATGCCCCTCATGGCTGGCCTGCAGCACCCCGCCACACCAGCCTGATCCCCAGCCCTGCCATGCAGCACCCCCTGCTCTGCCAGCCCCCCCAACACACCACACACCTGCTCTGCAGCACCCCGTGCTCCACCAGCCCGATCGCCTCTGGCCTGCGCTACACGGCCCCTGCTCTGCCAGCCCAGGACCCCCACCCTAGTGCTGGCTCTCAGCTCCCACAGGATTTGAAGTGGCTGGTATGTGAAGCCCAGCACCTGACCTAGCCCATGGCATCCCTCAGTGGCACTAGCATGTTTGCATCAATCTCCTGTCTGCAGACAGACTCCCCCTCCCCCGTTACAGATTTTCCCCCCCACGTGCCCCAGGCCGGGCTGAGCCACGGTGGGGTCCCTGTCCCTTTAAAAGCGGGGCTGGGCTGAGCCGAGCTGAGCCGGCGGGGGGTGGCTCTGCTCCCGGCTGCAGCCTGATGCCGGAGCCTGGGCTGAGAGCCAGGCTCGTCTCCTGCACCAGCTCCGGGAGGGGCTTTTCTGCGGCTCCCCCAGTCCCCCCCGGGCCGAGCCGCCACACGGTAGGGGCGGGTTGCATGAGGCAGGGCAGGACCCGGTGGGGCCGAGGGCTGAACAGGCCCGGCAGGGCGGTGCGGGGGCTGCTGGAGCGGGAAGCTGGGGAAGGGGTGGCATGGCCTCAACCCCCTGGGGCTGCCTGTCCCGCGGAGGAGGCAGAGGGGCACAAGCCGCAGCAGGACCCCAGCCCCCCGGGGGAGGGGATCTGGGGCCAGCCCAGGGAGGCAGGAGCAGTCCCGGGGGCGCTGGGCGTGTGCAGGGCAGAGCCCCGGGAGAGCCCCAGCCCCGCGGCGGGCAGCGCTGCAGAGGAGGAGCCCGCGCTCCCTGGAGGGCGAGGGGAGCCCCAGGCAGGGGGAGCAGGGCCGCCCGCACCCACCGCTCGCGGCTGCTCCCAGTACCGCTTTCAGCCGGCGCGGCTGCCCTATCAGCAGCTTTTGGGTCTTTAAACAGCTGTCCGGGGAGAATCCCGGACATTTTTAGCTTTTGACAAATTCCCCCGGACGGCTATTTAAAGACCCAAAAGCCGGACATGTCCGGGGAAACCCAGACGTATGGTAACCCTAAGGGAGTGGGAGAAGGGGAGAAGGAGATAATGATGCCTTTTAAACTTATTTTGTGTGTTGAAAAGCTATGAATTACAATTTTGTAACATGAAAGGATTATGAATTTCTCAGTTTGTTATACTACAAAAGGGTTACAGATAGGACTACAACAGTACACCAGTATTTACCAAGCCAGTATTTAAAAGCCTGATGGAACTCAGGTAATGAATTTGAGCAACTATTTGCTTATGTGGAAAAAGTCTTTAGTTTAATTTAAACTTCCATGCCCGGCCTTTAGGCTCATGTCCCTCTACACCATTTCTAATCTACTTTATACTAGCAAGTATGAAGAGGAGGATCACTAGAAAGCAACAAAGAAACAAATTTCTGGTTAAACATTACCCTATATCCACTTATTTGAGGATAAATTAAAACTCCACTCTGAAATATTTTGCTGAAAATAGATATTGTAACAAACTGAATCATGTAAAATGTACAAATAGATTATTAAAACCTTAGTAAAACCACATCTTCTCAGTTACAGCAAAATCCTACCCCCACGCTAGTCACTTCCATGGCCACTGGGAATTCTGCAGAGGGAAGAGGGTAAAGAATCCTTCTCTTCCCCCAATGCTGCAGAGCTTCTCCAGACTAATAGTTGAATTAGCCTCCTAGCTCTATAAAGGTGGACAGACAGGATGATCTGCATAATGGCAGATCCTCCTATTATTATACTGTGCTATTGCCCAACAGTGGCATAGGAATACACTCACATTTGACTATTCAATCCTGCCCTTTAAAAGGAAATTGCATTGGTTCAGCTACAAAAAGAGTCTTTAACTCCTGCTTCCACCTTTGTAGGGCTGACCCTGAAAGAACAGGAGTTCTCCAAGAAGATGAGTCTGGTCACAGCTACATAAACAATCTAAGCTCCCCCAACCCCATCGCCTCCACTGCATAACATAGCACGAGGACTTGGGTGACCTCATGTATACATGAGAAAAATTAGATTAGATGCCTTTGCCCACTTGGTCAAACTGTCTAGTAAACAAGCGTGCAATCCACTGGCAAAGTGTGTGTCATGACCCACACTTGTAGCTAGTCTACAGAGGGAGGATAACAGGAACTCCCTTCATCTCAAGAGGCAGAGGTCAGAGCTACAGTAATCAAGAGCTGGAACTGAAACCATGTTGATTACTAATAAATGAGGCCATTCTCATTGCACATGATGGAATTTCTTTTTTCAGTTTTCTACTTTAAACAGGTTAATTTGGCTCATGCAGAAAATATCCTTAACAGGTTTCATAGCTAAAAATGAATGAGATACTCCATGCAACAAAACCCAATGGTCCCATATGTATGTCATTTATCATACATTTCAGTTGCTTGTGTCACACACCAACAGGTCTGAAGACAAAGAGATATTTATTGCTTTAGTGATTATTTCTAGCTCCATCAAAGTATTTTTGGAATGAATATCAATCTGATTTTAAAGTTCACATGAAATTTCAAAGTATTCTTTGATAAGAAAAATAGATTCATCTTAATATATACATTATATTTGGTTACCACCACAGCCTCGAGCTATTCCCACTGTACTAGTTGATGCGACAGCGATAAGAAAGCTAAGGTTAGATTAAGGAAATTTCAAAAAAATCAAATACATTAATTGCCTCAAAAGGGAGATTTGAGGCCTTCAAGGACGACTGCCAAATCTCAAGAAATGGCTAATCTCTGGGAAGGTCTAAGCTGCTAAGAGAGAACGTGCACCTCTTAATATTTGTCTGCCACTCAGATGCAGTAAGTAGACAATTTGTTAGTCCCATATATGGTGGCTATTCAAAGAAGGTGATAAAGTCAAGTGTAGCAACTATAGAGCTATTCTGCTACAGTCAGTTCCACAGAAAGTTTCTGTTTCTGTGTTACTAATATCTCATATCAGCAATGCACTTTTTGGAGAAGGTCTGCATATTCAATGCAGCTTTGGATCCGTTAATTTTACTATTTAACCAGATCTTTATCTTGAGACAACTTTTTGAGATGACAGCTGAATTTAATAACCTGTGCGCAGCACTTTTTATAGGACTTCTGTCAGGCCTTTGATTCACTACATTGAGCAAGCTTGTAGGATCTGAGGAAGCAACTCAGCGTCCATGGAAAAGCAGTTATTGATAGAAGAGCTCTACAAAGGAAGAGAAAGTTGTGTTCAAGATAATGGGAAATATATAGCATAGTTTCTTATTTCCTTGGGAGTTCAGCAAAGCTGATTCCTGTCACCATCACTGTTCAATATCAGCATTCATTGGTTGATGGATAAGACTAGGAGGCACTTTCAAATGGCATTGAGCTGAGTATCATTTTGCTTCTAAACCTCAAACAAACTAAACTAATGATATTGCCTTGCTGTCTCAGTTTGGTGAATTGCTATAGCAGATGGCTGACGTGTTTGGGCAAAAAGCAACGTTCATTGGTCTGGTTATTAAACTAGATAAAACAAAATCCCTGTCTATGACCACAAGCAGCCTCCAGCTCACTATTAACCTGTCTGGACATGATATTGAGCAGGGAGGCAACTATTAAATATCTGGGAACCATCATAGATTATGCTAGAGGACGTTCAACAGATGAAGATGCTCGTATAGTAACAGCCACTGCCGTGTTCTGGGCCTTTCAACTTCCTCTGTGGAGATGTCATGACATCAAGCTTGACAAGAAGCTGTAGATTTATAGAACCCCAATTATACCAACTTTATGGTACGACAATGAAACCTGGGTGCTTAGAAAGTCTCAACAGTGATGGACTGACATTTTCAGTGCTTGTCATCTTTGTCAGTTACTTCATATTAGGTGGCAGGAAAGATCAGCAATGAGGATATTCATAGCTGAGCCCAAAAATTACCTCCATGAGCATTGGTTTGGTTTTGGCAGCTTTCTTGATATGGACATTTTAGGATGAAAAACCAAAGAGTTACAAAGTACATTTATCAAGGAATGCAGCTACAAGGCCAGCAATCAAATGGTCACCAAAAGCCTCAGTAGTGTGGTAAGATCACCAATGATGGACACAGACAGAGCATCCAGCCTGACCAACTTAAGGATTTGTGTTTGAACAGTGACTAGCACAAGGAGGTCCCTGGTCCACAATCTAACTGGCATTCAATCAGCAAAGAAGCTATGCCCTTTTGATAGCTGCCTGATTTTTTATATAATTCTAATCCAGACTGCTAGTTGAATTTTTATAGATAGCTAGATAGATAGATATAGATATAGGGGATAGAAGGTGGGTATTGGAATCCAAATAGGGATCACACATCTCAAAGAATCTCTAGTTACAGATAAGTAACCTCATCTTCTTTGAGCGATGGTCCCTATATGGATTCCAAACATGGGTGTAGCTAGTGAGCAGTGAGCAGTGTGGAGGTGGGTGCGAGGACATGAGAGGGAGACCTGTGTAGAGTAAAGCATGGCCTATGGCAGCATCTGCTGCTGCAACCGGTGCAATGGCGTAGTGAGCCGTGAAGATATGAATGGAGCACCATGTAGCAGCATAACAGATGACCTACCATGGTACGTCTGCGTGTTACCGGCAGGCAGATGTTGCCAGGAGCGCTCATGTAGCGTGTACCATGACACCAGCAGGGTGAGATACGTCAGCACGGGTGTAACATTCACAGATGTATCCAGAGATCCACTGTGACGAAAGGGCTTGTCCTTTGTATTTATCAGCAGTGGCGATAAAGAGTCTCAGAGAAATCCAAAAAGCATGCGTGATTAGGAGGTAGAAGGCGAGTACAGGCAGACGTTGAGGAAATGGAGCACCCTGTTTATATGGGAGGAGTGGGGTTTGGGATAGAAGACCAGGAGGTGAATGCACTGATTCAGGTGGAATTCTGACACCACCCTTGATAGGAATTTCAGATGCAGGTGCAAGGACACTACCTTTGTGGAAGACCATGTAAACGGTGTCAGTCATCATGTCCGCCAGTTTGCTGACTCATCATGCTAAGGCAATGGCCACCAAGAAGAGTACTTTCATGGAGAGTTGGGAGACCGAGCAAGTGGCTTGAAGGGCAGTTTTGTGAGTATAGGCCTGAGACCTGATCTACCTCTCCCTCACCCCCCATATTAAGTCAGCCTTGGGTGAAACTCAATTTCACCACTAAAATTGGAAGAAAAACAAATGTTCTGCTGCTGATAAAGCATTCCCACCTCAGGAATGTCCCTAACGAGAGTTATAACCACCAAGGTTATAAAGGCGCTGGGAAATTAGGGAGGATACAGAAAGACTCAACAAATGGTAAGATAAGCTCTGACCAGTGTTTTTATGCTGACCATCTGTATAAACCCACAAGAGGAGAGGCAATTCTTGATTTAATCCTAAAAGGAGCACAGGATCTGGTCCAAGAGGTGAATATAGCTGGACCACTTCGTAATAGTGATAATAATATAATTAAATTTAACATCCCTGTGGCGGAGAAACCACCACAGCAACCCAACATTGTAGCATTTAATTTCAGAAACGGGAACTACACAAAAATGAGGTTAAACAGAAATTAAAAGGTACAGCACCAAAATTGAAATCCCTGCAAGCTGCATGGAAACTTTTTAAAGACACCATAATACAGGCTCAACTTAAATGTATACCCCAAATTAAAAAACATAGTAAGAGAACCAAAAAAGTGCCACCGTGGCTAAATAACAAAGTAAAAGAAGCAGAGAGATGCAAAAAGGCATCCTTTAAAAAGTGGAAGTTAAATCCTAGTGAAGAAAATAAAAGGGAGCATAAACTCTGGAAAATGAAATGTAAAAATATAATTAGGAAGGCCAAAAAAGAATTTGAAGAAAAGCTAGCCAAAGACTCAAAAAGTAATAGCAAAAAATATTTTAAGTATATCAGAAGCCATAAGCCTGCTAAAAAAATAAGTGGGGCAACTGGACGACCGAGATGCTAAAGGAGCACTCAAGCATGATAAGACCACTGCGGAGAAACTAAATGAATTCTTTGCATCGGTCTTCACAGCTGATGATGAGAGAGAGATTCCCAAACCTGAGCCATTCTTTTTAGGTGACAAATCTGAGGAACTGTCCCAGATTGAGGTGTCATTAGAGGTGGTTTGGGAACAAATTGATACACTAAACAGTAATAAGTCACCAGGACCAGATGGTAGTCACCCAAGAGTTCTGAAGGACCCCTCAAATGTGAAATTACAGAATTACTAACTGTATTTTGTAACCTATAAATCAGCCTCTGTACCAAATGACTGGAAGAAAGCTAATGTGCTGCCAATTTTTAAAAGGGGCTCCAGAGGTGATCCCAGCAATTACAGGCCGGTAATTTGCCTGACTTCAGTTACCAGGCAAACTGGTTGAAACTATAGTAAAGAACAAAATTGTCAGATACATAGATGAACATAATTTGTTGGGGAAGAGTCAACATGTTTTTTGTAAAGGGAAATCATGCCTCACCAATCTATTAGAATTCTTTGAGGGGGTCAACAAGCCTTTCACAAGGTCCATCACCAAAGGCGCTTAAGCAAAGTAAGTGGTCATGGGATAAGAGGGAAGGTCCTCTCATGGACTGGTAACTGGTTAAAAGATAGGAAACAAAGGGTTGGAATAATCAGTTTTCAGAATGGAGAGAGGTAAATAGTTGTGTCCCCCAGGAGTCTGTAGTGGGACTAGTCCTATTCAACATATTCATAAATGATCTGGAAAAAGGGGTAAACAATAAGGTGTCAACATTTGCAGATGATACAAAACTACTCAAGATAGTTAAGTCCCAGGCAGACTGCAAAGAGTTACAAAAGAATCTCTCAAAACTGGGTGACTGGGCAACAAAATGTCAGATGAAATTCAATGTTGATAAATGCAAAGTAATGCACATTGGAAAACATAATCCCAACTATACATATAAAATAATGGGGTCTAAATTAACTGTTACCACTCAAGAAAGAGATCTTGGAATCATTGTAGGTAGTTCTCTGAAAACATCCATTCAATGTGCAATGACTGTCAAAAAAGTGAAAAGAATGTTGGGCATCATTAAGAAAGGGATAGATAAGATGACAGAAAATACCATAATGCCTCTATATAAATCCATGGTATGCCCACATTTTGAATAATGCATGCAGATGTGGTTACCCCATCTCAAAAAAGATATATTAGAATTGGAAAAGGTTCAGAAAAGGGCAACAAAAATGATTAGGGGTATGGAACGGCTGCCATATGAGGAGAGATTAATAAGACTGGGACTTTTCAGCTTGGAAAAGACACAACTAAGGGGGGATATGATAGAGGTCTATAAAATCATGACTGCCGTAGAGAAAGTAAATAAGGAAGTGAATTTACTCCTTCTCAAAACACAAGAACTAGGGTTCACCAAATGAAATTAATAGGCGGCAGGTTTAAAAACAAACAAAAGGAAGTATTTTTTCACACAATGCACAGTCAACCTGTGGAACTCCTTGCCAGAGGACATTGTGAACGCCAAGACTATAACAGGGTTCAAAAAGGAACTAGATACGTTCATGGAGGATAGGTCCATCAATGGCTATTAGCCAGGGTGTCCCTAGCCTCTGTTTGCCAGAAGCTGGGAATGGGCGACGGGGGGATGGACTACTTGATGATTACCTATTTTGTTCATTCCCTCTGGGGCACTTGGCATTGGTCACTGTCGGAAGACAGGATACTGGTCTAGATGGACCTTTGGTCTGACCCAGTATGGCCATTCTTATGAACAGAGAAGGTCACAATTAAGTTACAATTCGGGCATGAAGGATAAAATGTAAAAAACCTGGGCAGGAAGGAGAACACATAGGTGGCAGTGTGTAACTGGTTAAAATTTTTGTTATTTTGTTATTTAGGGGTGTGGATAATGTGATAGGTTTAGCAAATTTGAAGAAGGTATCTAGTTTTACATATATAATGTAAATGAAAAACAATGTTCTTTGGGAACCATTTCCAGACTGCATTCAACATCAAGCTGCTGGAACTCTGACCACTCTGCATGACTGTGACGTGCAGAGGCATCACCAGGAATCCCCAGAGAGTGGATCCTGACTGTCCATCGGGTGAAATATGTCTGTAAATTGGGAATGGTGAGCATAAAAGAGATGTATTCTGTGTGTGTTGCTAATAAATAGATGTTTAGAACACAGCTGTGTCAGGCTCTTGCACTGGGAAAAGGTTCCATAGACCCGAAGAGTCCTGAGCCCCGTGGGAAAGGGGGGGATACTTAAATTGACCAAGTTTCTTCCTGAGCCCCAGGGGTAAGGATAGGTGCCTTACACCCCGAGCCCTCAATAGGAAAAGGGTGAGGAGCCTAAATTGACTGGGTCACGCCTTGAGTCCTTGGCAGGGTATAGGCAGGGTGCCCTAAATATAGGCAGATAACAGTGAGCGCAGAGAGAACAAGGTTAAGGTCCCATGGAGGCGGAGGTCTTCGCACCGGTGGGAAGATATTAAGCAGACCTTTCAGAAAGTGGACAGTGGTAAGGTGCAAAAACACCATCTATTGAGGGGAAGAAAGGCATTGAGCGCTTCCAAGAGGACCCAGATGGAGCAGAGCACGAGGCTTGAGGCTTTGAGCTCGAGCAGGTAATCCAGGATGACGGGTATGGAGACCGATTGCAGCAGGTGTTGAGGCTGGCGCACCCATGAGGTGAAGCCCTTCTACTTGGCCTGATAGCAGGCCCTAGTGGAGGTCCTTCTTCTTTCAGTAAGGATGTGTCAAACCGGGGTGGAGTATGACCTAGTTATCCCCAAGTCCCAGCCAAAATCCAAGCTGTGAGGTGGAGAGTACCTGCATTGGGATGTCGGTGCTGTCCCTGGTCTTGCTTGAGATCTGGGTGGGCTCAGAGGCAGTGAAGAGGCAGAGGTGGTTTATGAACCAATACCGATGAGGCCAGAATGTGGCTATCAGCATCACCATAGCGCAGTCTCTGCGAATCTTGTGGAGAACTTGCAGGAGGAGGGGAATGAAAGGAAGTCATTCAGATTGCCCATCCAGGGGAGGAGAAGGGCATCTCCTCTCCCATGGCCCCTCTGGAACAATAAAGGGGCAGCTTGTGGTTGCTTTCTCAAGACCCCTCTCCTGGAATGGCTTCTTTTAAGTAACTGAGTTAAATACTTTCTTTAGTTTCATAGGAATTAAGACCACCTAGCTTTGTTATTTATAAACTGTTTAAATTACCCATGATATGTCAAACAGGATTCACCAACTGGTAAATGAAATTCCTTCATCTATTTATAACTGAGATAGGACTCTCTACTGATTTTGGGGAAAATATAATTTAGTCTCATTTTATGGAGAAAAGTGAGTGTCCTCACCAAAGCAGACACACTCTTAAGGTATAATCTCTGTTGAAAGATCTTCACAGAAAAAATTTCAATTTAAGTAACCATTGTTTGTATTCTGTTTTGTTTTTATTTTCCTTTCTTCAATAATAAAAAAAAACAGTTTATTGTGAGTATTTTGCTAGTCTTTAATTGCTGTCATACCTACATCCTGATGAGATAACCCCAATGTGACTAAATTAGTGAGGGTCACATCCCTCAATTAGCATTGAGAGAATTAAGATTTGACCTACCATTTCTTATTTCTCTAGACTACAAACTTTACACAGTCTTTTTTTGCATAAAGTTACTTGGTGCTCAACACCCCTTTCTATCCCACAGATACTTCTCCCTATTAGCTCAATGGGGAGAACATATCAAACCAAATTCAGGCACCAATGTTCAACTGCACTCCTCACTAAGGATCTTTGTAGGTATTTTGAGTCTGATTCTCCAATGGCATAAAGGGGACTTAAAGGCAAAGCATCTCTACCTATCTTCAACTTTGGAACAGCTCTATGCCAGCTCCTGGATTAGGGAGTATGCTAGGATGGGCCCAGAATGCCAATGCACTCCAGCTATTCTTAGCTGCCCATAATTCCTAAGGTGCCAGGGGCTGCTGGAACATAAATTTGAGCAGCACAAAGGCTGAAAAGAAAGAAGCAATAAAGCCAAAAACTCCTAGATAGAGCAGCCCAAAAGGAACCTCTACCTTCCTGGTGGAGACTGGGCTGTAGGACTGTTATCTAAGCATTAGGACATAGGGAGCTAGCAACTACCTAAAACACAAGAAAAGAAACAAGAGGTGCATAGGAGTAGGGAAGAAAACCCATCAGTTCACGACAGATCAATAGGTGCCTCTTCAGGAAGGATGGGTCACAATTCTTACCAAATAGGAAACTTCACAGAGGAACTTTGAATATATACTTTCATAATGTCCTTGTGAAGGAATAAAGCAGCTAAAGAAAGCTAGATCTCTCTTATCCTCTAAAATACTCTTGACACTTCCCGATTCACTGCAAGTATCCCACAAACAACAATCTAATGCAATCCACGGCAACTGTGATATCTTAGTACTCATCATTCTGCAATATCTTCAGTGAACCAGAATGCATCAAGAGGACTTTACAGAACAGAAGTTTTACTATATTAGTCAAAATACACTATACCCAGTGCATCCCACAGCTTGATGATTAGTGGCAAACAGCATTCAGCATAATCCGTTTATATAACTCCATTTACTTTAAAAAGCGACAAATAGTCCTGTAGCACCTTATAGCCTAACAGACGTATTGGAGCATAAGTTTTCGTGGGTTAATACCCACTTCGTCAGATGAACGTTCGTTTGTAGTTCACCTTTAAAAGGAGCCAGACAAAGAGAAATAAAGTGTATATTTTAAAGTCTGTTAATAGAGATTATCACCATCATATCTGGATTACTAATTATTTCTATGAATAAATTAAAGTCAGCAGTCAATGCACACTGCAAAAAAATACAATCAATACCTGAGAGAAGTTATCAGATTAAAAATAAATATTGTTTTAAAATATTCATACCTATTGTATATTACTAGTAACAACTTAGTATAATTAAATAAGAATTTTTTTAAATTCCTTGTCTATCTTTGTTACTAACAATTTGCATTTTTCTCGGCTTGAAAATAAAGTACAATAGGCCACTTTACTTTCAGATTTTTATGCATTGGGAAATGCTATAGCATTTGGGTTGCAAAGACTGCAAGGGAGTATTGATTAGTTTAGGAACACTTTCATTAACACATTTCTGTTAAGTTTTATAAAAGCTTGTTTTTTGTTATTAAAAAAAAAAACAAACACACACATTTATTTTGACCAAATTTGACATAACTTCTTAATGTACCTTTGAATTTAATTCTAAATTTTAGTTATGAGCTCCAATCCTTGCATCAGATCTGATCAAGCACATCTTTATGCCCATATGAAGCCCCATTTAACTAATGAGGATCTGTGTGGGACAAGGCTCTTCCTGTACAGAGTAGGGTTGCCAGGCATCCGGTTTTTGACATTAAAAGTCTGGTCAGCAGCGCAGAGCGGGCCGGGGGCTAAAGGCAGGCTCCCTGCTTGCCCTAGCTCCGCACGGCTCCCGGAAGCAGCCGCCAGGTTCCTGCAGCCCCTAGGCGCATGGACAGCCAGGGAGGCTCCGTGCACTGCCTCCGCCCTGAGTGCCGGCTCTGCAGCTCCCATTGGCCAGGAACCGCAACCAACTGGAGCTGTGGGGGCAGCACCTGCGGGCGCGGGGGCAGCATGCAGCGCCTCCCTGACCACCCATGTGCCTAGGGGCCACAGGGACCTGGCAGCCGTTTCCTGGGACCATGGTAAGCGCTGCTGGGATGCCGCACCCCAAACCCCCTTCCACACCTCAACCTCCTGCCCCAGCCTGGAGTCCCCTCCCACACCCAATCTCCCTCCCAGAGCCTGCACCCACACACACACACCAACCCCTTACCCCAGCCCGGAGCCCCTTCCTGCACCCCAAATCCCTCATCCCTAGCCCCACCCCGGAGCCCGCACCCCCAGCTGGAGCCCTCACCCCTCCCACACCCCAACCCCCAGCCTGGAGCCCTCTCCCGCTCTATGAATCCCTCATTCCTGGCCCCACACAGAGCCCGCACCCCCAGTCCAGAGCCCATATACCCCTCCCCGCACCCCAGCCTGGAGCCATCGCCCGCATCCCAAGCCCTTCATCCCTGGCCCCATCCCAGAGCCCCAAGCTGAAGCCCTCACCCCCTCCCACACCACAACCCCCTGCCCCAGCCAGGTGAAAGTGAGTGAGGGTGGGGGGGGAGCGAGTGATAGAGGGAGGGGGCATGGAACGAGCAGGGGCGAGGCCTCAGGGCAGAGGGTGGGGCAGGAGTGTTTGGCAGGTGCAGGACTGTGGCCTTACTGTGTAATATGGTATTTACAATCACTTCTCTGATGGGGACCACTCCCCCACATTCCGAAAAAATAAAATAACTCAGCTACACCCTTGAGGTCAGCCATCATTGCCACAGTTCTGCGTCCAATGGATTCTAAATGCTCACATTTTGTCAGGCGGCTGACTTTCTTTCAAAGCAAGCGCTGCAGAAAATCTTAAATATTTCCCAAGACTGACTCAGATGACAGTACATTACAGAAAGCTCAGGTCCATATATGTCAGATGTACCTGAACTGATTTTTAAAAAGCTTGCATTACACTGCCACAAAAGCTTATGCTCAAATAAATTTGTTAGTCTCTAAGGTGCCACAAGTACTCCTGTTCTTTTTGCAGATACAGACTAACAGCTGCTACTCTGAAACTATAATACTAAAGCATTCTTAAACTGGAAAACTGGTACATTCACAGCTATACCAATAGCACTACAGACCAGTAGTTCACAACCTTTTTGGTCTCAGGATCCATTTGTAAATGACCCAGTAAACAGCTTTAGTGTGTTTAAAAAAGAAAAAAAAACAGCTTACTAAATATTTCTTACCCACTACGTCTAATATACACATTAAGGAAATAAGTACAAAATAAGTATATCACAAATACTATAGCGGTGGCTCCTTTGGCTCCCCACTTGTTGAGGTCTGGGGTGACAGTGCCTCTCACTCACATTTAGCCCAGATGGTCCTGTCACCATAACAGAGGGGATGGTAGGCCAAAACTGAGCAGGACTGCTACCCCATGCACCAGGTTTCAACACCCGGAGTGGGGAGCTGAACCTCACCAGCCCCATGGGACTGGAGCTGCCATTGCAGTGGCAAGTACAAGGAAGGATCTGCAAACCCCCTTCCTGCACCCCATCCCAACAGGTACCCCAAGCCTCCCATGAGACCCTTTGGCACATTCAGATAACCCAATTTTGGACTGCAACCCAGGAGTTGAGATACCCTGCTACAGACAATGTCTGTATCTTAAAGCGTCCAAAACCACCAGTGGTGTCCTTAAACCATTTCCCTGGACTACATTACACAGGGAATAAAAGGTGTTATTCAATTACAACTTTATTATCAAGTTAACATCATACAATTAGATATTGTTATGGTTTAATGATTTGTTAGCAAACAGAACTCTTATTAACTATTCCCAAAACATTTCTACATATTTTTTCTTGAATTCTCTCTACACCTCACAGGCATGTTTATTTTGCTATGTTGTTCATTTGTAATAGACAACAATCTTATTTCACAAAGTGTTTTCACTATGAAATTGCACTAAGATTAAAAAAAGTAAACAGTTCAGATTAATATTTTTAGTCATGAAATCCTGCACAAAGTGGGACTTCTCAATGAAAATGTGGTTTGACGTGATAAAACTAATTCTGAATCTGCCAAGTTAATATTCTTAATTTACATTTAGTAATGTCTTACAGTGTGGCCATTAACAGAATCCTTGTTTTCTCATTTATTGTAAATGGCGCCTATACTTTACATAGTTACCCTAAGCAGTGTGTATAATTAGCGTTTAAGGCAACAGCACTGAAACACTAGAAAAAACAAACTAGTGAATTTGTAACATATGTATGAAAAACTCACCCTTCTACCATTGGTGAGAAAAATATGAACTGCAAAAAGACACCACCTCACTGTACTTTTAAATACACTTTAGAAAATTGAGATGACTTGATATATTATTGAAATCCTGTAAAAGTACAATGAATGCTCATGATTCCCAATAAGACCCTGAATGTTTTCAAAGTGGGTAATGGGAGTCAGAAGTGTTAAAGAAAGTATTAAGTTCCACAAAAAAAAAAATCCATGAAGAGCTGTTAGCTCTGGGCAACATTTTTGTTTTGTTTTGTTTTGTTTTTTGTTTATTAAATAGTTCTGTCTGTCCTGACTTATAGAAGGAAACCCAGGGTAAGCAGAAAATAAGGGCAGGGTAGGAGGAAATGTGGTTTGTTCCTCAAATAGTTACACATCACTCCTCATTTGCCTTCTTCCTGTCTTTTCTTTTAGATTCCCTTTTGGGTTTTTTCACCATTTTTAAATACAGTTTTAAAATATCTATCTATATATATATAGATAGATAGATATTTTAATAGTTCCATTCTTTTATAACAGAACATTTATTTTACCATTTAAATAGAGACAAGCCTCATATATACACAATTATATGTCAGCCTGTGGAAATCCCTAAATCTGTACTGATAAGACCTGCTACCTGTCACTTTAACTTTATGATATTGATGACGTTTAGCTTTCAAGCTACTCAGAGCTCTTCCTTATGCTAAACTATCTGTTTGAAGTTGCATTTAGCTGTAGTTCTGAGTAGCTGGAAAGCTTCTCTCTCTCACCAACAGACGTTGGTCCAATAAACAATATTAGCTCACCCACACTGTCTTTCTAGTATCCTTGGACTGACAGGGCTACAACAACACTGCATACAACAATGGAAGATATCATATTTTCAGTTGGTGTCAGTTAAAGACTTTCATTACCTGATGTTTAGGTCCAAACTTATGTTTTTCTTTCTTTTAGATGCAAAACCTGTTTGTTAGTTGTCCTATCAAAACTCAACACAAAATTAAGCTTTTGTCCTCCTTACTCCTCTCTATTTTCCTTATTTTAATATCTTATTTTTTAGTTCAACTTTGACCTTTGCAGAAGGGGTTTCTCCCTTCTTTAGTATTAAAAAAAAAAAAACTACTCAACCCATCAGGTTTGGTGGTGCGTGATGACCCTTTTCCAGCCAACTCCAAAATATTCTATTAGTTATTGTTCTAAGTAGTTATCGTTCTTCCTTCTCCCCTGTAAACCTCTAACTCGATGAGTTTATTTTTCTAGTATGAGAATTTCCCACACTTTTCCATATTCATCAATAGATATAAGGGAGTCACTCCATTTCCATCAACTTACTATAGTAATTCTAGAAGCAAGTGGGAGACAAGTAATCAATTCTTTGACTTTAAAAAGCCACAGAGTTTTCTGGACAATTTAATAAAAATACTAAGGGTTTATCTGACAGATGGCACGTTATGTCTCTTATGGAGTCTCCAATGGCTTTCCAAAATTTCTTAATTATGGGCACCTCCACCACATATGGAGAAATCTGTTCATTGTTTTGCATTCTCTCACACATTTGCCTGTCCCTGTGCCATCAAATTGTTGAATTTTATGGGGAGACAGGTACCATGGATAAAGAATTCTAATATACTTTTCTTTTATTAATGTGTTTATTTAGGTGTGGAGACCATTGTGTCATATGGTCTCCGATTTCTCAGTTTTGGAGGCTATGCCTGCATCAACTTTCCACGAATGCAGTTATTTCCTCTCAGTAATGGTTAGAGATTACTCTGTATTGAATTTATTAGAGCATAAGCTTTCGTGGACTACAGCCCACTTCTTCGGATGCATATAGAATGGAACATATATTGAGGAGATATATATACACACACATACAGAGAGCATAATGTTACAAGGGGAGATAGATTCAATGTTGTAAGTATTCTCACACTTCTGATCAAACTGTCTGTACTGGGCTAGCTTGATTATCACTTCAAAAGTTTTTTTTCTCTTAATTAATTGGCCTCTCAGAGTTGGTAAGACAACTCCCACCTGTTTATGCTCTCTGTATGTGTGTATATATATATCTCCTCAATATATGTTCCATTCTATATGCATCCGAAGAAGTGGGCTGTAGTCCACGAAAGCTTATGCTCTAATAAATTTGTTAGTCTCTAAGGTGCCACAAGTACTCCTGTTCTTCTTTTTGCGGATACAGACTAACACGGCTGCTACTCTGAAATCTGTATTGAATGGAGAGTAAGCCTTTGTGTTTTCATGGTTGTAGAGAGTATTTTTTCAAATTCCGTCAATTTTCTGTTAGGTTTGCCTTTTTGTGCCGTGGGTTGAAAAATGTCTCTATTGAAGGTATTGATATTGTGGAGTTTAGATGTCTTTTGCAAGTTATTTCATCAAGTGAGCTAAATGTACTGTCTCTGAACAGTTGGCGAAATGTTGATATATCTATAAATTCCCAAATGTCAAAACTTTCCAGGGTTTTATTGGGTTAAATTCTATATTATCTACTGCAGGCACTAGAGGTGATGGGTATGAGCTTAGCTTTTTAAATAAATTATCCTAAGTTTCTATTGTTGCTTTTAAAAAAGGGTGATTATATGTTGATTTTGGCCTATTGGATTTCTTTATCCAGGGGATCATGTGGAGTTTGACTGCACAATAATGATCTTATTCCATCTCTCCCCAGTGCTTATTAGTGTTTGGTGTTATCCAGTACACCAGATTTCTGAACTGACTAGCTTCATAATAGTTCTTAACAATTGGTTAAAGCCAATCCTCCGTTTACCATGGCCTTTGTAAAGTAAATTGAGTAACCTCAGGTTTCTTATTTCCACAGATAAATTTGTTTATTATGGATTGCCACTGATCTAAGAGAATTCCTGGGACTATCACCAGGAGTGTTTGGAAAAAGAATTTAATTCAGGGTAAGAGATTGACAAACTTAAAATGATTGCTTTCAAAATCAAATCACATATCTGAAGAAGTTAATCATCTTGCATTATCTGTTTTACTTTAATATTTTAAAAAGCAATATTTTCACTAATCCTTTGTGTTAAAGTTTAATATGGTTTTAAAAAACCTCCTAAAATATTATCACCTTCTAATAAAAGGTTAGGTACACCAGACACTGCAAAAACTTTTTGAATCCTACACAGTTGCAAATGTCTAAGATAGTTAACATTCATATGTTGTGGTGAAATGAAAAACAAATGGCTTGTTACAATGGGGATAACTTGTTTATATTTGGGGCATTCCAGGTTGTGAAATGTAGAATGAAAAATCCAAGCATGATTCCTGTTCTCTTTTTGGATTAGTGGTTAGAAAGTAGCTTGCTCAACACCGAGGAAGAGCCAGTTTTGGTTTTTAGCTCAGTAATAGCCCTTTCTTGCAGATTAGGGCATCACTAACTGACTCTAAAGGGAGAGTCCCTCCTCCTCCCTCATGTCTTGAAATGATGGGCAATGAATATGGGATCTCAAGTTTCCCTACTGCAATGTGGTCCCATGGTTGCCTCCAGGTGCCCAGTCCAGAAGAGGAGGCATGTCTGTAAGCCTCAGTTTTTCCTGTTACCTCTTTTATACTCCCATCCCCATAAACCAAATCCTATGTAATTTTTTGGACAAAGGACTCCAGGAGCTTTGCCTCGAAGGCATTCCTTACATAGGAAGTCCAAGCAAGTCCATGGGGGCCGGGGGGGGGAGGAAGAGAACAGATTATAAAAATAGACGTAGCCCTAAAACGTATTTAAAGGTCTGAATGAATAAATCAATCTCAAGATTATACAAATTCACTATTGTACTCAAGACATCTACTTAAACTGCAGTGAAAACATGTAGACAAATACAGCATCAAAAATGTACAGAAAGTAAAACTATAAAACCCATCAGAATTTGTTTTAAATTTAACTCCTTCACTTATAATAAACTCATTCCCATTTGTGGGCCCCAAATGTGGATTTAACACGGCGAAAGAGAAACATTTATATGACTCAAATTCATTGAAAAGTATTTAATTTTTTTAATTGAACATCGCTATAGTATTTACAACCCAAACACTGAAGCATTGTCCTAGTGCAGGAGAACCATAAAGCACAGCTGAAGAAAGAGAAGCATAACTAGTTTCAACATCCAAGATGAAAAAACGCAAAAAGTAAGGAAACAATATAACGTGACGTTTTAAAAATATTTTTATACAGGAAGTGTAGTAATGTAAGGTGGGGCTGGTAGCTCAGACAACTTGTTTTGACAATATTCCTTTAAATAACAGAGTTTGTTCAAGCAAAGAGCTGCTTTTAGTCAATCACTAAGCTATTATTTGGCATCTATATTTCCAGACATTGTGGGTTTAACAAAGTAGAGAAGAAGTGACTTCTGGGAACTGGTGAGGCAGGGTGTGAAAGGTGAAGATCAGGATAAAAATTTTAATTATTTGGCAAGAATAACTAACACTAACCATTTTACCTTCTAAAATCTCCATATACGTTTTTGGCCTGCCAGTACAAGCTTGCTTCTTGGGAAGGTTCCTCTTATCTTCCCCCCCAAGCCTCCACTTTTTTAATATTACATAAATTTCATCATACCTACTCTATTAGCTGGTTGGCAGAATTCATGAAACAGAGAACTGACAAAATGTATACATTGCGGCAAACACTCAGAAGTCATGAGGACTTTGGACCCTTTAAAATTCCAGCGACACAAATAGGAGGCATACTTTAAAGCTAATGTCTCAATTACAGGGGTGACACTGAGGTTTACTGGTATTGACAATATTGCTTCCTCTATTAGAATAAGGGAATGCTTCATCATTAGAGGTGTACCCGTCTATTGCACTCCCAAAGCTACAATATTCTCAGAAAGCAGTATTTTACACCTTTTCTGTTTTATCTTGGAGTAGTTTATCTTCCCCTCTACTCGTAAAGTCATAACTAGTATTGTTCTTACACATCTGCTAACTTTACCTTTTTCACAGGGTTCTCCTCCTCTTTTGTACTACTACCACCTTGTGACAATTAATCCACAATAATTTTCTCCAAAAACAAATCAGAGCTCTGTTTACACATTCCTGCATTTCTTCTGGATTGTTGCCTAATACAGTATGTCTACTACTTTTCCGGGTGATTACAACCCAGTTGCTTGAATGGAACCTACGAGGCACACGTAGTGATACTAATTGTTCTCACGTGATCCAAAATTGGACGTTTATGCCCACGCAAACTCAGCACTAGTAAATTACCAGAAACTAACATGCCAATGTACAAAGTTGTGAGATAACAGATTACAGTAAGGTTGTAGAAGGTAAGATAAGGCAAACACTAACTATTTCACTGATTTACATAAGAGGATACTGTTTATTCTTGAATTTCCAAACCAAAAGTTTAATCTGCACAGCCCCCAACAAAGACAATGGGGAGAAGAAGGTTTATATGACTCTTCCCCATAACTCTCAGCAAAACTCAAACCCCAAAAAATGAAGAAAGACCTTCTGTAAAATTTCTTGACTATTCTGGGACCTTGCTATCAGAGAAACTGCCTTACAGTCTTACCAACAGTGGGGTCTAGCTGCATGTTCTTGGTGTCAGTTTTTGTGGTGGTCTCCAAGACCAATCATCAGCAAGCATTCTTCCATTATGAATTTGCTCAGAGTATGACTTCACTTTTAATGTTTGGTTCCCTTGGTGTTTACAGCAGTCTAGTAAATTTCAAGAGATATACGCAAAAAGAAGAACAGGAGTACTTGTGGCACCTTAGAGACTAACAAATTTATTAGAGCATAAGCTTTCGTGGACTACAGCCCACTTCTTCGGATGCATATAGAATGGAACATATATTGAGGATATATATATATACACACATACAGAGAGTATAAACAGGTGGGAGTTGTCTTACCAACTCTGAGAGGCCAATTAATTAAGAGAAAAAAAACTTTTGAAGTGATAATCAAGATAGCCCAGTACAGACAGTTTGATAAGAAGTGTGAGCATACTTACAAGGGGAGATAGATTCAATGTGATATATGCCATCATGTGCCAGCAATGCCCCTCTGCCATGTACATTGGCCAAACTGGACAGTCTCTACGCAAAAGAATTAATGGACACAAATCTGACATCAGGAATCACAATACTCAAAAACCAGTGGGAGAACACTTTAACCTGTCTGGTCATTCAGTGACAGACCTGCGGGTGGCTGTATTACAACAGAAAAACTTCAAAAACAGACTCCAACGAGAGACTGCTGAGCTGGAATTGATATGCAAACTAGACACAATCAACTCCGGTTTGAATAAGGACTGGGAATGGCTGAGCCATTACGAACATTACGAACAACTAATAAATTTGTTAGTCTCTAAGGTGCCACAAGTACTCCTGTTCTTCTTTTTGCGGATACAGACTAACACGGCTGCTACTCTGAAAGAGATATACGGTATCTTCCGTTTTATTTTTTGTTTGAAAGCAAAAACAAATTTCATAAAACAAGGTTCTTTAACTTTGTATAGAAGTGCCCAACTCACAAAGCCATGGGCACTATAAAAATCAATACATTAATGACTAAATAAACTTCATTTTTATTGATGCTGTCAAGGCAGACGGACAAGATAAATAATATTTTGATACATTTATTTTACACCAAATAACTCATCACCCATTTAAAAAAAACCCCACAAATGTGACTGTCAGAGAAAGAATAATCTTGTCAGTGCAATGGAACCATCTATCATACTGTGTTTGCACTTGTTTCTTCGGCTAGCAATCTACTCTTGGGGGAATTCTGCACCAAAAAATTAAAAATTCTGCACACAGTATTTTAAAATTCTGCAAATTTTGTCAAAATAACAGCATATAATCGTGCTAATTTCAATTATTTTGGTAATTTATTTCAAAATACCTTTCAGCAAGTATGTCTGTAACAATACAGACAACAAAAAAATGTTTCTTGACAAATAGATTCCTTACTAGGCATATTAATACAGCACTTTGAGTAAAAGTATGTTTCAACTGTATTTAAATGTATTTCCCGCACCCCTCAGATGCAATGCAAAGACTTGGGGGGAGTCAGGGGTAATGGAGGAGCTGAGGGAGAGGGAAGTGATTGCTGGGAAGGAGCTGGCGAGTGAACCTGAAGGGTTGTTGGGTGTGGGTGGGAGGAATATGAAAGTTTTTTGGGCAGGGGATTCTTAGGAAGTTGGGGAGCCTCCCACATGCAGACCCTGGCTGACCCGTAGCCTCTCCCAGTCAGACACATTTACCCATGTCCCCATGTGTCCTTGTACCCCCACTCCCACCCCACTCAACCCCTGGCTCAATGCTGTCACTCCACTAGCTCCTGTGCCCCACCCCAGTGTATCCCCCCACACTAGCCCTTTTGAATCCCAGTCTATGTGACCCCCCCCAGCAACCCCATGTGTCCTCCTCTGTCTTGTCCCCCCCATATCCTGTGCCTCCTCACCTGGCCCCATGGGCAATGTGCTGTGAGGAAGGCAGCCACTGTTCACGCCCTCTCCATGTCTGGCTGTTCCAGCCCTGAGCCAGCTGCCCTCTCTTCTGGCACCACAGCAGCCCCTGGTGGGCAAAAGTGTAATTGCTGTGCATCCCCAGTAGAATCTATTTTCTGCTGGGAAAACAAAAATCTGTGGGGGTACATGAATTCTGCGCAGTGGCACAGAATTCTCCCAGGAGTAACAGTCGTGGTTTTGTGCCAAGCTTAAAGAGGATTTAAAGAGGTAGAGGAGAAAAAAATTAACATACTCTTGAGATCACTATCAAAGTCAGATTTTATTGGCTATACTACCTTTACTATCTTTTTAATTTCTAAATTAGAAATGTAGACGAGATACCTGACAAACAAATCAGATTGTTAAATATCTGTATTTATTTTGAACTATCTACTAACTTTCTGAGATGCAAAAATTAGAAACGGAGTATAAGGGAAATCCAAGTGTATTTCCAAGAACTATTGCTCAGACAATATTTATACAAAATTAAGCACTGTCTCCTCTAAAAAGGACAGTTTTCATGTTAAAATGAAACTTTTTCCCACCCAGATCACCACGTGTAGAAGGTCTCACAAAAATAAAATACACTGCTGTATTCTCTGAGGCAACCATTCTATACTCCTAACAGAAACGTACATACGCTTCTCCGCAAATAAATGTGACTTACTGTCAAACCACTGCAACTGTGGACACGCGTGTCATTGCCAAGGTTAGCTTTTCCTATAATAGGCCATGGATACATACCATCCTCATTGGCTGTAAAATGATCAAACAACTCCACGAGCGCACATCTGGTCTAGTTAACTCTTGCTGTGCTTTGGTGTTTGTTTTTTAAAGTTACTATGTTTCCTGCCACAGCAACAGATATGGAAATCTCAGCATATGGAGTGTTCATATGCAGTGCAACGTCCAGAAGGCTCTTCCAGCTCCTAGTTATTTCAAGAGAATCATGTGTATAATATAAGAACAAATGAAAGGTTTGGGAAAGTCATGTACTGAGATCTCTTGTACCCAACCACTCATGAACCTCCTACCCTTTTATAAAATACAAAAGGTTACAGCAAGGTCTCACACTGTTGCATAGGAAGAGTCACTTGGCCACGTGATAACATTTAACAAGACAGACATATTCCAATCCATACATAGTGTTATCACTTTGGTGAAGTAAATGCCTTTCCAAGGAGAAGTTATGGTCTAAATTACGAGACAGAAACAACAATGGAAAAAGATTTATTATATAAAGAACTGACACTGTGAGTCATGTTAGGCGAAGCCATAAATAATGTTACTTGATAGGATACAATACATTATATATAAAAAGTTTAAAATTTTGTCCCCACACCACCTTTTTATGGAAAAGTCATTTAATACATCACAATTTTACAAGTACCACCTGAACATAGCATTCAGCAGCTATTCGCTTGAATGAAGGTAGACTCTTCTGCAGTAAGAATAACTAGAATAATGAATAAGAATAATGACTGTCACTGTGATATCCAAGGGCTTTATAAAAGTTTAAAAGAGTCAACACAAGATAGGAGTTTCTTTATAAAACTTCTGTAGAATTTGCTTTTCTATTGTCTAGATATGCCTTGATTGAGGTGAATTATTACTAACAGTATCTCTGTATACATTTGACAAATTGAGAACAGGTCATATTTGGTATATCGATTCCACAAGTTTGATGTCTAGTGACATATATTCCATGTCTACTGATAGACCATCTACTAATATAATCAGATCCCATGATATGGTCAAAAGAGCCGATAAAGTCTTCATACTGAACAAGGTTTGTCTGGTGTACTTGTTGAGGAGTTTTAGATTTA
Organism: Malaclemys terrapin pileata; assembly: GCF_027887155.1. Taxonomy (NCBI): domain Eukaryota; kingdom Metazoa; phylum Chordata; order Testudines; family Emydidae; genus Malaclemys; species Malaclemys terrapin. The sequence continues at coordinate 50,984,068 of NC_071508.1, read as the reverse complement.
GCAATGCCCAGACTTATCTCTTTGTAATTTCCAAGGATTTTTGTAAAGTATGAAGTCCCCATAATTTCTTTTGCTGGTATAGGGTCTATTGTTATATTTTGAAACAAATGATTCATCAACATGCAGCCCCCTCATTTGTGATTTTTTTTTTTTTAAACACACACAGAGATGGAATGGCTTTTCAGCTTTCCTAAAAAAATATTTTAAACAATTTCAGGTCTTAACATGTATAAGGTGCTGGATTGGCAGTAAGAGACTTAAGTTCTGTATTTACCCACATACATGTACAATATAAGCAACAAAAGTACAAGCATCTTTATACTGACCTGCAAATGTTACTCAGCACTGACCAAGAGGAACATTTATGGTGAGAGTAATTCTGTCTCCATGGCACAGTCCAAACTGAGTTTCTATCATGGCTTCCAAAATTTAGGCTTAATAAATGCCAACTGTGTTAATAATTTTTATATGAACATATCTTCACCAATCTGACCTGAAAAAGTCAACCATGGACTACAAATACTTTGCCTGCACATTTGTTTTCTTTGTGAAACCGTTTCCTTGTAAAAAACTGAATTCGGAGGTCTGGCAGTTTTCCTCAAATTTTTAACTCTAGGTATAACTTTACTTAAAAAAAAAAAATGTGTATTCTTCACTTGGGTTACCTAACCCAAGTTAACTAACAGATTAAAACAGCAGTGAAGACATCTTGGTTTTAAACTTGGGTTAGCAGCTCAAGTTCTGCCCATGGTCTCCTATAGGCTTTAATTCAAGCTGCTAACCCGAGTTAAAAGTCAAGTTTCCTCGTCTTCACTGCTATTTTAACCTGAGTTAAGAACACACTTTTTTGGGGGGGGGAAGAGGGGCATGGGGGGCAGAGAAGACATACTTTGTATTCCATAAACCAATGTAAAGCATGGAACACATCCCCACGTAATTATGAAACACACTGCAAAGAAAACTAACCTTTTAAAGACAGTCTTGAGTAAACATGGGAGTAGTTCCTCATTGCACTTTTAAGTGCTACCTAGAGATAAAAAGTCCTTCCTAATGAATGAAAAGCTGTTCTTACCAGTAAATGAGAAAAGCAAATTATAGCTGAATTATATAACAGCAGATGCATTTTAACAGATCTACTGCAATAAGGTTTGTGAATTCAGCAACAGCCTTAAAGTGAAATAGCAAATTTATTAAGGAAAGTGTGCTGAAAGTATCCATCTAGAGAATTTGTTCAGAAAATCCTCTTTTCAGCATCCATTCATCTGTCATTTCTTCTTTGAAAATATATTCATTACAGTTGTGTATTTTTGAACATTTTTCATAATCAATTAAATAGATTGTTGCCTAGATTTTTTTTTAAAACAGAGCTGTCAAGATAATAAACAACGAACAGATCATAAAAACTGGTAGATCATGGTACAAAAGGGCATTATTCTGAAAGAGACAGCACAATAAAAAACAGAAATTTGCTTCTCAATACAGTAACTACACCAACAGCAGAAAGAATGTATTCCACAATGAACCATGCCAAATCTGACTGAACAGCATTATTAAAAACAAGCATTCAGATTACTTAACTATGTAAGAAAATCATTAGTGCCACACTGGCTCTCTGCATGCAACATTCAATAGGCTTAGGACATCCTAGGAGAGAACATGCAGAGATGACGTTGTGGAATCCAGATTACAGTAGCACAATTGTTTATTTCTGTAATTTAGAGAAAACTATTAATTTAAGGTACAAATTTAGTACCACCTCAGTTCATAAACTAGAAAGACATTTAAGTATATATTTCAAAACATTAAACTAGGGTGACATCAAGAAAACTCAGAAGTGAATTATTAGAGAGAAGACTATAGGAGCCCACTCTTCCTAGTACAAAAACAGGAAAATTGAGAGAATGAAGCTAAAGACATTTTGCTAAATTGTTAATTACGTAATGAACAAAGTGCCAGATTGCTGCTGTTTGTTTTTAATAAAACAATTTTGTTTTAAAATTAGTATAATTTTGCAGCAATTAATGCAGAGCTTTACAATTACAGCAATAAAACTATTTGTATAAAAAAAAGTACAATGTGGAGAAGACTATATTAAAAGATTGACTTCATCCAGCAGAACAGTGCTACAAATAGAATATGTAATCACTTCAAGTTTCCAAATTCTTAGTTTTAACATTTACAGGTATGTTTATATTAATTTATCCCATCACCTTAAGAACACACTCAAAAGTATCGATGAGCATTTAATTTAAATATATTTCAGTCACAGTTCCTCTCTCAAAACTACTGATAATCCCAGCATAAAAAAGCAGCAGTCCCCCATAGTATAATCTATTCTTTAAATAAAAAAGAAGAAAAATGATAAACATTCAAAGTGATCAGGAAGCCTCTAAAGACTAATCAGGCTCACAACTGGATTTATAACTGGATTTCTGTTCTTCATAGACATTGTCACAATCATTATCTACAATATTAACTACATACCATATAAGAAACACAAATCTAATCAAAATTTTAGTGTATATATATTAATCTAGCATTAATCTAGCAGTTCCAGAGATATTTCCTCTATTTTTATTAAAGTCTATTAAGAGCCATTCGAATAAAATAATAGCCTATTTTGCACTCATAGTTTTAATCATAGCCTTTCAAAGTGTTAATTACAACAAAGTTTTACAATATTACTGGCTCTAAAAAAGAAAGCTGATCTACAATCTTATTTTGTCACTGCATGTGACTTTATTCTTCGTTGTCAGTACTGACAAGATGGAGTCCTATGTAATGAAAAAGTTTGTATCTGATAAACATTTAAACAAAATTTTGAATTCAACAGAAATAATTTCAATTGTTTCAGAATACTGTTATAATTTTATGTAATTTAGAAAATGTCTAAACAGTCCAATATGTCAGCCAAAAAATAAAAAGTAGACAATCATTAAAGTAAAATTGCATAACTGAATATTTATGCACATTAGCTATATTTTTGTAGTTTTCAGTATATAAATATTACTTTGGGGGGGAGGGGTAGCTCAGTGGTTTGAGCATTGGCCTGCTGAACCCAGGGTTGTGAGTTCAATCCTTGAGGGGGCCACTTCAGGAGCTGGGGCAAAATCAGTACTTGGTCCTGCTAGTGGAGGCAGGGGGCTGGACTCGATGACCTTTCAAGGTCCCTTCCAGTTCTAGGAGATAGGATATCTCCATTAATTTAAATAGTTCACTCCACTTTCAACGGTGAAAACTTCTCAATTATCCAAAGTGAAATATTTAATAGCACACTCATTTATTTTCCTATTCATAACAGAACTCTAAACAAAATATTATTATGGGGAAGACACTAAATGGCACACAGTTTTACAAGTTATTTTTCTTAGGAAGCAAATACACCTCTACCCCAATATAACGCGACCCGATATAACACGAATTCAGATATAACGCGGTAAAACAGCACTCCAGGGGGCGGGGCTCCGCACGCCGGCAGATCAAAACAAGTTTGATATAACGCGGTTTCACCTATAACACGGTAAGATTTTTTGGCTCCCGAGGACAGCGTTATATCGGAGTAGAGGTGTATTGTTCAGGCTTTGAAAAAAATGCTCCATTATTAATTTTGTGATGTGGTTTCCTTTTGGGTAACTTGCAAGCAGCAGGAGAGTTTGCTTTCAGCCTTAATCTCTCTAACTACAATCAGTTCTTGGGGAGAGTTGCTTCGTGGGGATTGGGCACTGGTGTTTTGGCCAAGGGATTTCCTGCGCACTGTTTGACCTCCTCCGTTCAAGGCCTTGTGTATATAGCATAAATAAAATAAGTTACACTAAGAAAATACCCAGACTGAAGACTTCACATCACTGAAATCTCCTCCAACAAGAAATCAATTTGCAAGCAACCACCTATCCGCTGACCTCCCAATATATGCTAACACTCAGCAGAGAAGGGACAATGGTGTCAGAAGAATATCAAGAAGTCAGTTTCCAGAAGAACTATTAAATTTTACACTTTCAACTGTTTTACTTTTCTACATCAAGTGTAGGGATATAAAAGAAGGTACTAACAGTGATTCCCCCAAGTGACAATGACCCCCTCATAATTTGTCCCCCACACTTTAAAATCCAACAGTTTCACCAAGTACAAAAATCTCTTGGGTCTTCTGTTAAAACTTGTAAGCTACTATCTGTAGAAACCATTGATTATATCTATCCTGTGAAAGATACTTTATTACTATGTAAAACTTACAAACAAGTTAATTGACTTTGTTCTTGAAGTAATTGATACAATGTAAACAAACACTATAAGCTGTTAAGTGACTTTCACTTCATTCAACGGCTCCTAGGACAGACCCCCACCCTCTGTGATTAAAGGGCCGGGAGTCTCAAATGAATTAGCACACCCCGAAAGTGGTGGAGACAGTAAATTAAAATATGGTTAAGATATGGAATGTATGTTGATGAATGCTTGATGTACATAAATGGTTAGGGAGGTGCCAGCCTAGAAAGGGAGTATCCATCGGCCGAAGAATGTGTCAAGTAGGACCACCAGACAACCCCCTGAGGGTAAACTGGGATCCACCCCATCACCTGGAAGGATGAGAAACACAAACTTTGGACAGTGTGGAGCCACCACGAATGTGCCACTTTGGACAGGAATGTGCCATCCGCTGATTGAGTCAGCAACAGCAAGATAAAACAGTTCCCATAGACTAACATAGGAATTAATTCCTATAAGAATGGACTCTAAAGACTGATGACTTTGAGTCTCTGGTTCTGCTGCCAGCCTCCAGGAGCATCAGGTGCACCTGACACAGAGTCGGCTCCATCCTCATGACCAAGATACCTGGCCAGTAACTTGGCATGAGCAACTTCTAGGCTGGTAACTATAACACCTATACAGAACTTGAATGATTGTGTGAATGAATCTGAATCTCTCTCTCTCTCATATATATATATATATATATATATATATATATATATATATATATATATATATATATATATGTGTGTGTGTGTGTGTGTGTGTGTGTGTGTGTGTGTGTGTGTGTGTGTAAGAAATAAGTAGTCAAACAACATTGTTTACTTTTATCTTTTGCTTTATCAGTATATTTACAATAAATGTGGCATCTTTGCCTTCTCCCTCTTAATAAGATCCTGCTAGTTTTTATTGGTATAACACAAGCACGCCACAAATCTTTCCAGTAACACTGTGTCAAAGGTCTTTGGCTATGGCATTTTTACATTTCATCTATTTTGAAGGCAGAATGTTGCTTTACTTAGGTTTTAGCAAATATGCCACTATTTAAGCATTAATCTGCAAAAGACTAACAATGCAGCAGTTCATTTGTAAGTATTGCAGTAATACAAAGCCTCTGAGAAGAGGTCAGGTCTGAACGATTGCATTCATTTTTAGGCACCAAATATCTGTGCCTTCATTAGAGGGGAAAGCTTTGCACCTACAATGCTAAACCACTATGAGCGCATTCATTAACTGATCATTCTTGAGTGCATTTTCATGCAACTGATGCCAGTTCAAATAACTTGGCAGAAACACAGATTATTCATGAAGTTGGTGACTAGGAGCTCATTCTCAAATCTGTTGTCCCTGGAGAGCTACTGTGAAGCAACTCACTCAGCCATTTTGCGCTCCCATGAGTCTCCCTGTATTGAGCCATAGGCTTCCCTTATAATACTGTGCCTGGTCATGTGACCATCACATGACCCCAACAGGAACTATAATTCTCAGATCCCTAAGCAAGGTTCTACTGTATGTAGCTCCAAGTTACGAACACCTTGGGAATAGAGGTTGTCAGTAACTCTGAACAAAACGTTATGGTTGTTCTTTGAAAAATTTACAACCGAACACTGACTTTGAAACTTTACTATGCAGAAGAAAAATGCTGCTTTCCCTGTTATTTAAAAAGTAGTTTACATTTAACACAGGACTGTACTCTATTTGCCTTTTTTTTGGCGGGGGGTGGGGGGTCTCTGCTACTACCTGATTATGTACTTCCAGTTCCAAATGAGGTGTGTGGTTGACTGGTCAGTTCATATCTCTGGTGTTTATAATTCTGAGGTTCTGCTGTACCCCATAATGTCTGTGCTTACATGGTCACACCCTCAGTACCAACCCAGGGTGTCAGCATCCACTCCTAGTACTAGTCTTCACTAGTCACTTATCAATTCATGCAGGCGGGTTCGGCATTCAAACTCCATATTCACAAGCAGTAACTGCACAGAACTCAGTCATTTCACTCAGACAAACGCCACTTTGGCTCTCATCCTCAGAAAGGATAGATAAGTTCTCCCTCAATTCACTGCAAAAGAATTTAGAGTGTGTCTCAGTTTACTTCAGCACTAAGAAATGAAGGATGTACCCCCAGAAGTCTTAGCATCACATAGCATTGCACTGTAGTACAGTAGCAAGTGTATTGCAGTGTGGCTATTCTCATCATGTTGGACTAAGGCCTGGTCTACATCTAGAACATTGGTCAACCTAGCTACATCACTCAGTGGTGTGAAAAATTCATACCCCTGAGAGATGTGGTTAAGGTGACCTAAGCCCCAGTGTAGACACCACTAGCGCTTCTCAGGAGATTAACTACAGCAACAGAAAAAACCCTTCCATCACTGTACTGTCTGCGCCACCAAGCTATAGTGGCACATCTGCAGAGAAGTTATCCACACTCAAGTTAGCTCTGAAGCAAAGACAAACCTTTAAAGGGCCCAGCTCATTCTGCTACAATAATGCTAGGTCTAAGTTCAATAATGCTAGGTCTAAGTTCACAAGAAGTGTGTGTAGAAAAGTATAATATTTGAAAAACAGAATGTTCAATTAAAGATTAATTTTGTATGCACTTTCTAATGTATATGTATTAAACTGCAGTTGTCCATATGTCCATTTCCAGACTTTTTTTTGGGGGGGAGGGGGGAGGCACGAGATTTTCAAAGACTCCTGACAAATCTAAAAGTCAATGGCACTTGTGCTCCTAAATCCTTTCGGCTTACACAGTTCCTAGGATCATAGGGTAGCAATAGTAAGTGCTAGCACAGACAAGACACCAGGGGAGGGGGGGTCTGGGTTTTTGTTTGTTTTTGGGGGGGATTTTTTGCGGGAGTGGGTGGAGTAGTGGCTTACTATTGTGTCTCATACATTTTTGTGACACTGGTAAAAATGCCCTGCGCTACCTATAGTACTGTTTCAACCATTCCAAGCACCACCAATACTGAAAAATGGACACTATGAACCACTGCTGGTTCACTGCTCTGTTAGTAACTCATCAGGCCTGACAAACTCACTACACCTAACACACTGCCGTCATAATATTTATCTATAAAGAACGTTGTGAAACATCAAATGAAAGCTGGTAACACATCAGTCATTAATATTGTGAAATTTATGTATTAACACTATATTAGGAAATGTGGTTACCGACACTATGCTTTAAAGTCTGTAACCAAACAAAGGGAGAAACAGGTTTTCTTCCAGACAAGAGGGAGGACAGTTATCTCCCTGTCTCTAATATAAATTGAGCATGGTAATGGCCGAAGCAGTTCATTTGCATCAGAGGTGAACAGGAGAAACAAATTAACATGAGGATGTGAACTCAGCATGGGAAGATACTGGAGTCTTAGCCCCAGGGGTTCATACAGACTCTGGTGATAAAGACAAACTTTGGGTAATAGAAGGAGAAGCAAAAATACATTCTGGTTATTCATCACTGAGGGAACAAGGAGGACAGCACTCTTTGCATCCATTAACAATGGATCCCCAACAATGTGGGTCAGTGATGCTGAGAAGTAGCTGTATGTGAGAAAACTGCTTTAAATAAAGCTTTGTTTGGAGCCTGCCTAAGTTACATGCAGTGTTTTTGAAGCATGTTATACTTTTTTTTTTTTATTTCTACCATTTCCTGTTTCTACTATCTTTACTTAGTATCACTTAAATCTCTGTTCTGTATTAATAAACTTATTTTTGTTTTATTATAAATTCATCTCAGTGCTGTTTTATTAAAGTGAGGTATGCATCTGTGACAGAATATACCCAAGTTCACACCTTACACACCACGACAATAAATGTTTGTACAAGGTATGCTTTGTGAGGTATCGTTTAAAAACTCAATTTACTGGTCAGTATTGTCCTGATAAAATGTGTGGCAAGTTATAAGATTCCCCTGTATGCTGTTATTAACACATGTTGTAAACCCCTCAGCCTTCCCAAACAGAAGTTGGCAAATAGGTCTGTCCTAAACAAAGGAATGTGTGCTTGCCTTAATTTGCATTGAAGCAGTAAACAGAGTCATAAAGCAGGAAGGGAAGACAAAAGAAGTTCAAACAAGTGAAAAAACCATCAGGGAATATCCTTCCATAGACTCTCTGTCTCCTGGGTCTCAGATGGAAATGTTTTTCAAGAGGGGGACTGAAACTATGAAAAGGAGGGACAAACACCCCCATGGGACACCTCTCTCTCCCCCTGCCCATTGTATTCACTGTACCTGAAAATACAATGGAAGCAGCCACTGAACTCTCGGGTAGGGGTCCTGACCTAAAGAATTTGGTCAGTAAGACTGCTGAAAGCATGTGGTGAGAAAACTTTGCTTTGAAGCTAATATAGTTTGTTAATAGGCACCAGTAATTATTTAATCATTATTTTTTCTTGTGACTGTTTCTGATTTTATGCCTCATTTCTTGTACTAACTTAAAATCTCTCTCTTTGTAGTTAATAAACTTGTTTTACCTAATCCAGTGTATTCAAGCTGAAGTGTTTGGGTAACACCATTTAGGGTAACAAGTTGTGTGCATATTATTCCCTTCAAGGAATAACGGATTCAATACATTTGTACCGCCTAGATGAGACTGGGCAGTACAGGACATGCATTTCCGGAGGAAAATCCGGGACTGGGGGTGTGTAGGGGGTCACCCTGCAACATAACCAAGGCTGGTAAGAGCCAATGTGTGGCTGGCTGCAGCGCACACACACAGACATAGCTGGGAGTGACTTGCATGCCAGAGGCTGTTTGCAAGCAGTCCGGGCTGGAGGCTACAGCAAAAAGGATTATAAAGGGCACCCCAAATTACAGGGGTGACACAGCTGGATTGTACCCTGGTATGTCACAGAATACACAGCTAAGCCAACAGGCAGGTGTGTATTCTGTCTCTATGGAGGCAGCGGACTTGATATTTCTGCAGTCATCCAGTGACAGGAGCTAGATGCTGCAGGAAGACACTTCTGGAAAATTCAAAAGTACACCAAGGCTTAACCTGCAAGGCAAAGTTAGGACTGGAAGACTGTTAAGGAGTTTATTTGGCTGCCTAACAGATTGGGGTGGCAGGGAGCTACCACACAGTATAGCACCAACAAATCCCTCTTTTGATAAGGCAGAGGAATAACAGGGAAACTTACAGTTCTGAATCCTGTGGCACCTTATAGAGTAACAGACGTATTGGAGCATGAGCTTTCGTGGATGTATATCCACTTCGTCAGATGATCCGACAAAGTGGGTATTCACCCACGAAAGCTCATACTCCAATATGTCTGTTAGTTTATAAGGTGCCACAGGACTCTTTGCTGCTTTTACAGATCCAGACTAACACGGCTACCCCTCTGATACTTTACAGTTCTGAATGCCCTGAGAAAGCATTGTGTGTGTGTACACAAAATGGAAACTAGAATTACTAACGTATACATAGACTAAACAGTAATCTCACTGAGGTGGGATAGTTTGCCCTCCTCCAAGCAAGTATTTATATAGGCAGACAGGTAATTTCTCTCTTTTCATACCTGAGCAACACATTATAGTCTAAAAAATAATGTTTTTCTGTAATCATAATCTTTTTCTTTGGAAATACTTATCTATAATGGACATGTGGCCTGATTTTCCAAGATGCTGAGCACGTGCATCTCACTTTGAAGACAAAAGGAGCTGTAGGCTCCCTGCACCTCTGAAAACATGCCAGTGGAGTTATTGGGATAAACAGCATTTAATGAAAAACATCTACACAAGGTCCTTAAGGTTTCCCAAGATCACTGATGAGCCTATAAATTAAATGGTTTCCCCTTTGTTAATTTAATCTTCTAACTTTTTAAAATGCAGACATAAGCTTACAAAGGTAGAAAGGTTTACAGTGCATTTCTCCCCTGTAGTACCGTATTTCGTGCCAAATAACTATAGTGACAAGTCGGTGATTAACCTATTTAAACTTGTGTCTATTTCCATTATCAACCCATATATTCAGGGTTGAAAATCTGGCCATGAAACTTAAGCCTATCTATTTTACATAGACATTTCCTTACTGAGTATCAACTAAGGCTATTTACCAAACCTTAAGTGAGAAGTGACAGAATATTCATTCATGATGCTCCCAACTCTAATCAGTTCTAAAAAAAGTATAATAGAGCAAGTGGTAAATACCCATAAAACAGACACCTCTGTCTTAGTCTGTAGCTATGTACACTCATTTACAAATGCTAATGGCAGCAGTCAGCCACACCTGGATTAAAGTTCTCCAAAGCCTCTGAAACAAGCATGAAAAAACAAACCACACAACGATTTATATATTGCAATAAAAATCAACAATAGAAGGTCTACTCCTCTCCAGAGGCTGCAACCTCTTGTCTCTAACATAACTGGGATGGGTCAGTATTATCCTCCTCCATCTCATGTTCCTTCTCTTCTTCATTGTAGCCATGGATCTCCCAGACCAAATCATCATTGTCCATTACTAGCCTAGGCTGAAGGAAGGGCTCCTTGGACAAGATCCCAACAAGATCTTCATTAAAAGGAGTAGTCCTGTGGACGTTCACAGAGGTGTGTGGTCTAAAGGTCTGTTAGCTCCTTTGCCCTTAGTGGAATATCTTCTTGCACCAATTTAGTTAAATCAAAACCATCTCCCCACTTCAACTAAACAGATTTATCTCCGATCAACAGAGTTGTTTCAGTTATAAGTCAGAGACACTTTCATCAATTCAAATAAATAAATAAATAAATAAAATTAATGGAGATATCCCATCTCCTAGAACTGGAAGGGGCCTTCAAAGGTCATTGAGTCCAGCCCCCTGCCTTCACTAGCAGGACCAAGTACTAATTTTGCACCAGATCCCTAAGTGGCCCCCTCAAGGATTGAACTCACAACCCTGGGTTTAGCAGGCCAATGATCAAACCACTGAGCTATCCCTCTTTTTATTTATGCAAACACGTAGCTGTTCCCACTGATATTACCTTTCAGATGGAGGTAATACTACTTCTCTCCCTTACAAAGCTTGTTTATGTTAATTTTTTGGTTTGTTGTGTTTTTAAAAACACATTAACACATTTGTATATAGTAGTCTGGATACTACCCAAATGTTTGTTCCAGGTTACAAAATGTTCATTGTTTGCACCAAAGATCACCCTAAAGTAAACCACAAATATTTTTTTATTCTGGAACAAAATGTTTGGGGAGTATCCAGATGATGCTTTAGAAACATTGATTTCCAATTAACTCAAGGTAGTCAAAGACATTTGTGGAGCTTAATTAATGTTTGTACAGCATTTTAAATACAAAATGTTGTACACATTATCAGGATCTCAAGAATTCTGCACCCAAAAGAATTTGGCACAGAATTCTAAGGTTCATTAGACTCTACGGTCTTGGCTACAAACAAGTTGCACTGCTTTAACTAAATTGGCATAATGGTTACACTTGTATATGTACACAGGCCTAAACTTTCATTAAGAGAAATGCAACAAAGTGTCCTGTGGCACCTTATAGACTAACAGAAGTATTGGAGAAGAAGCTTTCGTGGGTGAATACCCACTTCGTCAGACGCATTAAGAGAAATGAGGTTTCTAGCCCTTATGTTTGCAAAGAAACATGAAAAGAGAGAAAACTGGAGTAGTGCTGTACCTTTTAAATATCCAATACTCTGAAACAATAGCTTTAAGTGTGAGTTGTCCCATTCATCTCAACAGGATGTTAACTCAGAAACTCTAAATGTCCATTTAAATTCTAATGGTTTCATTGTTCCAGCAGACACATCCAGCTAATACAATTAACCCACAATCTCAAATTGATTCCCAGGTGCCAAAACCCCAGTCTTCCCCCTGAAAATTCTTACAGTGCAGTTAAGCATTGTCAGTACAAATATCTGTAGCACACTGAAAACTGAAGGTCAACATAAATTGAATATTAAGTTAACTGGCTCAGAGGCTGCTGTACTGACTGAATAAAATACAAAAATTAACGCAATTCAAGTCTCAGTTTCTTAATTTACTTGAAGATGTCTCTAATCTTCCAAGCTACCATACAACAGTGCTGCAGCATTTAGAAGTCTTGCCATAGCATTTAGGTCAGGCCTGACACACATTATACAGGACCTTGATTAAGATGATGAACACATAAGATGCTGTTTTATATTGCATCTGTCTTATGAAATGCAGAAACTCATTGGTAATTACAGCTTTAAAGTGCAATCAGAATCCTCAGTTCAATAAGATTTAACAGAAATCTAATAAATTGGACAGATACAGTGCTTGGAAATAACTTGCTGGTTGTTATTAACACGATTTATAAAAAAAGTGCATAGAAGAGCAAGACATGAGAGAAAAGGACCTCCAGAGCAGTCTTTAAAATTAGGAAAAACTTCAAATGATGGTATCAGATGAACCATGTATTATTTGATTTGGGTCTGCAGTAAGTTATTCATTTGACTGACGTTCTTCATATCACACTTCTAACGGGTAATGAGTACTTTTTCAAATTCTCATAAATAAAACACACAAAAAACATTGGAATAATCTGCATGATAGCTAACAAGAAATACAATAGTCTATTTCGATCTGATAAATTTAACAGGCATATCTCCAACATCTACTCCTTCATCACATTTGACTTAACCACTCTGCAGCTATCTCAAACCCTGGACCACAAAAGGTGTCAGTCATTATGCCTCCCTATGTTAGCAAAAATTTTCACCACTGTGCATCAACAGCCTAATACTCTCATTATTACTCTCTCCACAACCATCATACCACTTAAATCCACAACACTCAGCTAGTCCCTCACATCTATCTTACCATTTCTGAGCAAGACATTTGAGCCAATGTGCACGCCCCCTCAGCTACAGTACATTTGATCTGTTACTACCTGCTTCCATTGCACTGAAATAGCACTCTCGGTGTACCCAGAAACATCTTCCCCATTGCTAGCTATGCTTCTCTCATACTCCTACCCTTCTTGATAGAGCTTAACATTGTAGGCAGCTGCAGCAGCACAGGAGCCAGCAAACAGAGCTGTAAACAGGGGAGTTTCAGTGGGAGTTTGCAAGGGGAGTTTGCGGGGAAGACTAAGGGCCAGTCTACACTACCCACCCGGATCGGCGGGTAGAAATCGATCTCTTGGGGATCGATTTATCACGTCTCATCTAGACGGATAAATCGATCCCCGAATCGACGTGCTTACTCCCACTTCGTCAGGAGGATTAAGCGCCGTCGACGGGGGAGCCGCAGCGGTCGATTTGCCACCATCCTCACAGCGGGGTAAGTCAAATAGGATACGCCGAATTCAGCTACGCTATTCGCGTAGCTGAATTTGCGTATCTTAAATCGCCCCCCACCCCTAGTGTAGACCTAGCCTAAGAAAGCTAGGTGGAGGAATAGACAGGCTAGTGAAGGGAGTGGGTGGGGTGCCCTGCCAGTATTCTGGTGCCCGTTGGGGGTTTGTTTTGCTATGAGTGGTGGTGGTGGTGGTTTGGTTTGGTTTGTGTTTCAGGTTTTAGGTGGGAAGGCTATGACCGATATAGAGGCAGCAGTGGAAGACATAATAAGATGACTGGATGTGGAAGCTGCAGCATGTACATGATCCCGGAGGGGGTACCTGAAAAGAGTTTCATCTGCATGAAGTGCCGCCTGATAGAGCTGATGGACGAAAAGATCCGAGGATTGGAGTTGCAGGTGGAAACTGTGGTTGAGTTTAGAAGGGGGTTCGAGCAGATGATGGAGCAAAGACATGAGGAAGCTGAAGGGAAAAGCTCAGATTTGAAGATGGAAGCAGGACCAAAGAACGCTGAGGGGAGACTGCTGGGTGAGGAAAGTGGACAGTGGAAGCATGTGACTAAGAGAACCAGGCAGAGGAAAAGATGGGCTAGTGAAGGAGAAATAGAGCTCAGTAACAGATTTGTGGAGTTGGAAAATGAAAAAGGGGCGCAGCGGGTGGTCGCTGAAGGTGAGAGGGGAAGGAAGAAGAGAAAATCAGCTAGTCCTATTAGAAGAAGGGAAGAGTCAATGGAAATAAACAACACCAAATATGAGCCCCAGGAGGATATGGGATGGGTTGCAGAGGATTGCAAGGGACAATAGGAATCGAGAGGACTTGCAGCAGGGGGAACAAGGGATAGACGAGAGAATCGCACCATCACCAGGAAAAGGCAGGTCTACGTGATTGAGGTTTCCTTACTGAGAAGAATAGACAGGCCTGTAAACAGAGCTGATCCAGAGAACAGAAGGGTGTGCTGACTGCTGGGTGATAAGATATGGGATGTGGACTTGAGGCTGAAGAGGATCCTAACGGGAGCGGGAAAGAATCCACTGATTGTCCTTCATGTGGGAACAAATGATACGGCTAGATTCTCGCTGGAACGTATCAAGGGAGACTATGCCAGGCTGGGGAAGATGCTTAAGGAAATCGAGGCTCAGGTGATCTTCAGTGGGATTCTGCCTGTTCCTAGAGAAGGGCAACAAAGGTCTGACAAGATTATGGCGATCAACAGATGGCTCAGGCAGTGGTGCTATAAGGAGGGCTTTGGGATGTATGGCCACTGGGAAGCATTCATGGACAGAGGACTGTTCTCTTGGGATGGACTTCACCTGAGTAAGGAGGGAAATAGACTTCTAGGATGGAGGCTGGCACAATTGATTAAGAGAGCTTTAAACTAGGAATTTGGGGGAGATGGTTGGGAGATGTACAGGTAATCTCCACGCCGCATTTTAACATTGAGAGGGAAGAAAATGAAGTAAGAAAGGATACAGCCATGGGTAGGAGAATGGACATAAGGAGGAAGGGTAGTGTAGATACCAGTCTAATAGGTGATACTGGTGGTAGAATGTCTGTGCAATCGGGTAAAGAATGTCAGTGAAGCCAAACGGCAAAAATTAAGATGTTTGTACACTAATGCGAGGAGCCTAGGTAACAAAATGGAGGAACTAGAGCTACTGGTGCAGAAAGTGAAACCAGATATTATAGGGATAACAGAAACATGGTGTAATAGTAGTCATTACTGGAGTACAGGTATTGAAGTGTATGTGCTGTTAAGGAAAGACAGAAATAAAGGCAAAGGTGCTGGAGTAGCATTGTATATCAATGATGAGGTAGACTGTAAAGAAATAAGGGATGGAATGGATAAGAGAGTCTGTCTGGGCAAAAATCACATTGGGAAAGAAAGCTACTGGAGCCTCCCCTGGGATAGTGCTTGGGGTGTGCTACAGACCACCAGAATCTGATTTGGATATGGATAGAGACCTCTTTAATGTTTTTAATGAAATAAACACTAATGGGAATTGTGTGATCATGGGAGATTTTAACTTCCCAGATATAGACTGGAGGACAAGTGCTAGTAATAATAATAGGGCTCAGATTTTCCTGGATGCAATAGCTGATGGATTCCTTCCCCAAGTAGTTGGGGAACCAACAAGAGGGGATTACATTTTAGATTTGGTTTTGGTGAGTAGTGAGGACCTCATAGAAGAAATGGTTGTAGGGGACAACCTTGGTTCGAGTGATCATGAGCTAATTCAGTTCAAACTAGATGGAAGGATAAACAAAATTAGATCTGGGACTAGGGTTTTTGATTTCAAAAGGGCTAACTTTAAAGAATTAAGGAAATTAGTTAGGGAAGTGAATTGGACTGAAGAACTCGTGGATCTAAAGGCAGGAGGCCTGGAATTACTTCAAGTCAAAGTTGCAGAAACTATCAGAAGCTTAGGAGTACTTGTGGCACCTTAGAGACTAACAAATTTATTAGAGCATAAGCTTTCGTGGACTACAACCCACTTGCATCCCAAGAAAGGGGGGGAAAATCATAGGCAGGAGTCGTAGACCAAGCTGGATGAGCAAGCATTTCAGAGAGATGATTAAGAAAAAGCAAAAAGCCTACAAGGAGTGGAAGATGGGAGTGATCAGCAAGGAAAGCTACCTTATTGAGGTCAGAACATGTAGGGATAAAGTGAGAAAGGCCAAAAGCCATGTAGAGTTGGACCTTGCAAAGAGAATTAAAACCAATAGTAAAAGGTTCTTATAGCCATATAAATAAGAAGAAAACAAAGAAAGAAGAAGTGGGACCGCTAAACACTGAGGTTAAGGATAATCTAGGCATGGCCCAATATTTAAATAAATACTTTGCCTCAGTCTTTAATGAGGAGCTTAGGGATAATGGTAGGATGACAAATGGGAATGAGAATATGGAGGTAGATATTACCACATCCGAGGTAGAAACCAAACTCGAACAACTTAATGGGACTAAATCGGGGGGCCCAGATAATCTTCATCCAAGAATATTAAAGGAACTGGTACATGAAATTGCAAGCCCATTAGACAAAAAATTTTAATTAATCTGTAAACTCAGGGGTTGTACCATATGACTGGAGAATTGCTAACGTAGTTCCTATTTTTAAGAAAGGGGAAAAAAGTGATCTGAATAACTATAGGCCTGTTAGTTTGACATCTGTAGTATGCTCGATCTTGGAAAAAAATTTGAAGAGAAAGTAGTTAAGGACATTGAGGTCAATGGTAATTGGGACAAAATACAACATGGTTTTACAAAAGGTACATAGTGCCAAACCAACCTGATCTCCTCCTTTGAGAAGGTAACAGATTTTTTAGACAAAGGAAACGCAGTGGATCTAATTTACCTCGATTTCAGTAAGGCATTTGATACGGTTCCACATGGGGAATTATTAGCTACATTGGAAAAGGTGGGTATCAGTAGGAAAATTGAAAGGTGGATAAGGAACTGGTTGAAGGGGAGACTACAACAGGTCATACTGAAAGGTGAACTGTCAGGCTGGAGGGAGGATACTAGATACTCAGGGACCAGTTTTGGGACCAATCTTATTTAGTCTTTTTATTACTGACCTTGGCACAAAGTTTAACCTAATCTAGGACTACAAACGCTATTGAGCATAATTTTATACTTATTTCATGACATCACTACAAAACAGAGTTAAGGTTGTTTGGGTTCCTCCAAAACTTAGTGTTTGGATTTATTTTAAGTACAATAAATTTATAAGAACTGATATTGAATCTTATATCTTTTTGGTTCTAGTGATAAAATATTTTCCAAACTATAAATATTTTTTCTGACAAAATAAAGGAACTTTGCTATAGAAAATGCTCCTTTGCAGAATTCAAGAACGCTTGTCACAGAAATGGGCATTAAAGTGCATGGAATTTATGGATCCTGTAGATAACTGTTCAAGTCCATGAACCACATGCTGAAGAAAAGCTGGTAGATTGGAACATGCTGACACTAGTTATAGAAAGTAAGTTTCTTCAATCCTGGGTTAAAAGGACACTGCCAAGTACTTCAATAGTTGTAGCTCCCCCTCCTCCACTTTCAACTGTTTAAATATTTCTTTACAACCAGCTCTATATCCTATTCAAGGAGTATAGGGATGCAACATTTTCTGCAGAGCCAACAAGTGCAGTTCAGTTGGAAACTGTGATTTTAAAAAGGTGGCCATTTTTAAAAAGTATAAAAACTTATTTATTTTACATACATACTCTACTTCTCCCCCACCCCCCAGAAAAGGACATTCTCTAACAGATTACATCAGTATTAAACAAAATGAAATTAGGGATCTACCACCATGACTCTTCAATTGAAGAAATTAATATTTATCCACTGTTACACTAGTATGTCAAAGTGTCTAGTTCAACTTCTGCAGTTTATTTACTATAGAACTACACATCAAGCAACAGTATAATCTGTTTGATGCTAATTTGCAGTCAGCAATTTAACAATTAGTTGGATTAATCAATAATTCCCAAATTACATCTTACCCATAGCTGTTTGGGAGAATAACACAGAATCATACAATGTAGGGCTAGAAGGGACCTTGAAAAGTCAACAAGTCCAGTCCCCTGCCCTAGGGCAGGACCAAGTAGACCATCCCTGACAGGTATTTCTCCAACCTGTTCTTAAAAACCTCCAATGACAGGGATTCCATAGCCGAACTACCCTTACAGCTAGAAAGTTTTTGCTAATATCTAATTTAAGTCCCCCTTGTGCAGATTAAACCCATTACTTCTTGTCCCACCTTCAGTACATAAGGAAAAAAATTGATCAGAGACCCTTTTATACCAGTCCTTATACTTGAAGACTGTTACCAGGCCGCCCCCCATCTACTTTTCTCAAGACTAAAAACATACCCAGTTTGTTTAGCCTTTCCTCACAGGTCAGGTTTTCTAAACCTTTTATCATTTCTGTTACTCTTCTCTGGATTCTCTTCAATTTGTCCACATCTTTCCTAAAGTGTTGGACCCAGAATTGGACACATTATTCAAGCTAAGGCCTCCCCAGTGCAAAGCAAAGCGGAACAATTACCTCGTGTCCAACATACAACATTCCTGTTAACATACCCAAGAATGATATTAGCTTTTTTCACCACTGCATCACATTGCTGGCTCAAATTCAATTTGTGATCCATTATAACAACTCTCAGATCCTTCTCAACAGTACCACCACCTAGCCAGCTATTCCTCATTTTGTAGTTCTGCATCTGATTCTTCCTTCCTAAGCAGAGTACTTTGCACTTTTTTAAACTGGATTTCATATAGTTGATTTCAGAAAAATTCTCAGCAGTCCTTTTCCAGTCTAATCTTGACCTCCCAAAGCGTCTGAAACCCCCCGCCCCCTCCCAATCTTGCTGCCATCTGCAAGTTTTATAGGCGTACTTTCCACTCCGAGTTGTTAATGAAAATATTGAATATTACCAGATCGAGAACTGACCCCTGTGGGACACCACTAGACATGCCATCCCAGTTTGACAAACTGGTAATAACTACTCTTTGAGTATCACTTTTCAACCAGTTATGCACCCACCTTATAGTAAAATCATCTAGACCACTTTTCCCTAGTGTGCTTATGAGACTGTCATGTGGGACTGTTTCAAAAGCCTTACTAAAATCAAGACATATCATGTCTACTGTTTCCCCCCCATCCGGTAGGCCAGTAACCCTGTCAAAGTATGAAATTAGGTTGGTTTGACTTTATTTGTTATTGGCAACATGATAGCCTATTCAAAGCCACTATTTTATATTTTTTAATATATAATTATATTTTTTTAAAATAGCCACCATTTTAAAATACAGACTGACAATATACACAGTACTGAAAAAGGTAGATTAGATCATACTGAGTTCTGTAGATATCTGAAAATAAACTGACTAGCAAGTATATTTGGGCAAAAGCAGCAGTCAAAGTGCCAAGACAAAGTACGAACAAAATATTTATGGAACACAGATCTTTATATGCCCAAGGTTTAACCAAACTTCAAGTACACAAGTAGCATAAGGTAGTGGTTTTCAAACTTTTTTTCTGGTGGCCCAGTTGAAGAAAATTGTTGATGCCCGCAACCCAACAGAGCTGGGGATGAGGGGTTTGGGGTGTCGGAGGGGCTCAAGAGTGGGGCAGACGGTTGGGGTGCAGGGTGGGACCAGGAATGAGGGGTTTGGGGTGTAACAGGGGGCTCTGGTTTTGGGGGGCTCAGGACTGGGGTAGGGGATTGAGGCATGGGGGCTTACCAGTCAGTGGCACAGTGGGGGTGCTAAGGCAGGCTTCGGGCCTGTCCTGGCACCGCAGATCGCGCTGCAGCCCGGAAGCGGCCAGCAGCAGGTCCAACTCCTAAGTGTAGCTGCTCGGAACCGTTTGCGCGCCTCTCACCCACAGGCACTCCCCCACCCCCCAGCTCCCCAGTACTCGGGCATCACACGGAGCCCCATGTAGCCTAGGAGCCGAACCTGCTGCTGGCCACTTCCGGGGCACAGCACGGTGTCAGAACAGGTAGGGATTAGCCTGCCTTAGCAGGGCAGCACCACCGATGGGACTTTTAACGGCTCAGACGGCGGTGCTGACCAGAGCCACCATGACCCAGTACTGGGTCGTGACCCGCAGTTTGAAAACCACTGGCATATCTCTGCTAGACACAAAATGTTCTCTGTGAGAAAGAAAGTAAAGACATTTTACTGCCCTATTTAACAAGATCATTACCTTGGATCCTAAAATAAGCAGCAAATCTTCATATTAGGAAGCAACTGAAACAGTGCCCATTGAGTCTAAAAAAAAAATCCCTACCTAAAGAGACATGGGAATGGATAGATACAAAGTGAGCCAGGAACATTTGTTCATTTATTGGATATTATTTGCTGATTTAAGCCATTAACTTTTCTTTTCTTCTTAATGATCCAGGTAACCGGACACCAGACTTAATAATCGGTGCTGCAAACAGGTCTGGAAAATCATCAGTACACAGCAAATGACTGTTAGTAAATGTTTAAGAAAGTCACTCTCTAATCACATTATTAAGAGTAATTTTGTAGCTAGGTATTTATTGTTGATGTAGCTTTCCAGGCATCTGAACATGGCTCTGACCAAAATGTCCTTTCATTTTGCAGTAACTGTTTTCTTCTGACCTTTGTCAATACCATTTCCCCATCCAAACAGCTAGTATTATGGCACTTCATCTACAGGCAAGTATGAAAAAAATGTTGCTTTACTAATCAGCCAAAAGGATATTCATGAAGCATCTCTCATGATATAGCCCAACTCTCAAACATGACTGACCATTCTGGGAAATTAGGTGTAATAGGATTTATTAGTATAGGCATTTGGATAAGACCAACCCCTTTTTCCCTTTGAACTCAGGTGTTCAGAGGTTAAATCTGCATAGTACATACTTAACTACAAAAAAAGCAGCTTAACAGGACACCAACTTAAAAAAATTACATTTGTCTGAATTTTTGTGTTGCCTATTACAGTTACAATTGTCACCTGATACCACAAATATTGGCAGAACACTTGAGAGGTAAATGTCAATTTCACAATGCGTACAACATATTCCATTTTGAAACAAATCTGTGGGTTTGCAAAAGCCAATAACTCCGTTGTGTAGTTTTATATTTCTACCATATTTTAAAAAATAGTAAAAAATTAGCAGCTCACTTTGCTCTTAGTCAGATTTGAATAATTTATACAGAGTTACTCAAAATTACCACTTTAGCCAAGGAGGCAAAACACAGAGTGCTCACCTGTTTACACAGCACTGGGCCTCTGGGAGTTACCGTAAATAACATAATAGAAATCTCCTTGACCAGATCAATTTAAATAAACCACACATAAATCAGAAAATTCTGTACTATTCAAGTGCATTTATCTCATGGATGTATTTGTAATTCATTTTATAAGGCTTTAAAATTAAAGATAAAACTAATATAAGCAATGGGGGAAGGAGGAATTAGATGTAAAAGGCAGAAAAGCTCATCCCTACCATATACTGTGGTAGTAACTAGTTTTTGCATCTGTCTAAACAAGTTAGAGTGATGGTTTTGCTAAGTATTACAGTACATAAAATGTCCTTATATATGGCAGACAATCAAAAAGAGAAGAGTTGGGAGACTAGCCAGATACTTCTAGGGAATCAAAAGTTTTTTTCTTTTTTAAATGATAAAACTTTAGAGTAGAAAATGTAAGTTCTGCTTCTGGATGCAATATCCCAGGGCAGTCTTGTAAAACTGTCAGTCATAACAACGTAGGAAAAGGAGCAGTCTGACAACAACAAAAAGCAACAGGCTGTATTAAAAGCCATGACTCTTCTATTATTGAAGGTAGGAACTATACCTTTTGTTTTTGTATAGTATCCACAATGTATTGGTTGCTACTTGCTGCATCATAATAAAAATCACATCGCAAATATTTTGGCCTCCAAGAGACAGGAAGTGTGGTTTTACCAGTAAAACAGATTGCATACTAGCTAATACAGCTTACTGAATTTTTTTTTTTAATTTGGCAAGCTTTTAATTAAAATTTTTCCACCACTTTTCTAAACGGCTCTAACCAAACAATAACTTTGAGAGAAAATACTACAGATATTCCGTATACAATATTTTAAACTAATACCACATCACAAGAAAAAAAAAAGCATCAAATCATCTGACTCTGAAAGGAACAACAAAAAATCCTTATTGTTGTACCGTATATTGTAGGTCTCAAGAATTTTTTTCTTAATCAGTAGCCACTCAATTCTCTCAGAACTACAGCTAAGTTAAGAGAATTGCATAGCTGCAGGCAAAAACATTATAAACACAGAAGCATATTCTATAAAATAATAAGGGGAGAAAACCAATAAAAAAATTGAGTTAAGAAGAATATATTGCTTTACTTTACCATAGAACATTTTATGTTCCAAAGGAGAGTGTTATAATACTTTACACTAGAATGCCTCACTAGAAATTGATGTATTTCATTGGCTATATTAAGTGTGTATCGTTTTAGCACTGTTCTACTGCATTCGTGTAAAGAACCACTCAAGGAATGTAATATCACATTTAACACTATGCAATCTGAAACACACTATGCTTCACTGTGAAAGGTCAATAATATATATTCACCACATCTCAAACTACACAGCAGTAAAATTATGTAAACAAAACTGCATAATGTAAATTTATGTATTACTATAAATGACTATGTATTTAATTTCAGATAAACAAAATTTAAAGTCCTAAGGATCAAGATGATGTAGCCTATTTGTTCTCTGCTCAGAGAAAAAGCTAAATTCAAAAACAAGATTTAGATTCTTTTCCCCACAAAACTTCAGATTATTTTATTTCCAAGCAAACTATTACAGTACATATACATTCACTAACATTCAAACCTTAAAACCTGAAGAAAGTCTATTATTTTAATTGGTTTTATTGTACTCCATTATTCATCATATGGAAGAAATAGCCTCATTTAAACAATTTTTCTCCAGACAAAAATCATGGCATTTATTCCTATAGGCAGCAGAACTTGATAACTGCACTAACACCTACAGTACAAGGAGACACCTGAAACAGAACACCAGTCTCAACTTAAAAATTCTTCTCCCTTTTATGAGTTTGGGTCACCCTTAAAAAACTGCAGCCATTATAATTAGAACAGTGTATAGGGTTGCCAACTTCGTAATATTTAAAAACCGGACTACTCCAGCAGGACACCTGGCAACCCTAGTTAGGAAGCATATTATGAGACATGTAAACTATGTATTTCAAAATGAAGTGTAATTAAGATTAGCATTTCTAAAACACACAGTAGTACTCACCCTTTTGCTTACAGAGAGACATAATTTGTGAATCATGTGGTCTGGGGATTTAACATCAGTGTTTGTAGCCAAGATTCTAGTTCTCTTTAATGCTGCTTTAATGATCACAAGAAAAAATTCTAACAAAGAATTACATGACAGACAGAAAGATTATGGATGGACTTTGTTTTACAAATAAAAAATGATTTAAGAACTGCATTTTTAAAATCTTCACATTTTAGAGAGGCTTTTAGATCAGAATATCTGAAAGTAATAAAAAGCTCCCATGAATAAACATCTCCCCAATAAAAGTACACCTCTACCCCAATATAACGTGACCTGATATAAGACGAATTCGGATATAACGCGGTAAAGCTGCGCTCTCCGGTGGATCAAAGCAAGTTCGATAGAACGTGGTTTCACCTATAACGCGGTAAGATTTTTTGGCTCCCGAGGACAGCATTATATCGGGGTAGAGGTGTACTTTACAGCAAAATAGGAAAACAGGTCTCTTACCCTGGGAGCTTACAACCTAATGCTATACTCTATACATGTATTTTACACACACACAAAAACATTAAGGTTGCAAAGTCAAATGCTCAAAACCTAGTAAATGCTCAGATTAAAGTGGCCCGTGTAACCTTAATAATTCATCCCCCTTGTGCATACACATTATGATACAGTCTGATTACATGACCACAGACTATTTTTTCCACAGGACAGACCAGCTCTGGGGATGAATCAGGGTTGTGTGTGAAGGAGGCTGTCACTTCATTTGTTGCAGAAGCTGGAAGGTGTGTAGTAAATAAGACAGGAAATTGCAGGAAGGAAGAGAAAGGATGATTTTGGTTAAGGCAAATGAATGCTGCAATGGGGAAGCAGATTCTCTCTCTGCCTTTGCCACCAAGTTTCTATGTGATGCTAGCCCAGTCACTTAAATCACAACTTTTGACACAGGTAGTCATTAACTGTGAGTTCCTTATTTTCTGGGTGCCTGACAATGAGTCTGATTTCTAGAAGTCACAATAAATAAAAATAAATAATTAAAAATCCAACTTTTAAATTATTTTTTATTTTAATTAAATACAATTTTCTTTCTTAAAATAAAGAACCTATGAAATGAAGAAGGACAACTCATGTCCCTGTGATTGCGTGGTAACTTCTATTGTTTCAGCTCTCACTAAACAAAGGGACATTTAATTGTTCCCTCAGTTAGCCTGAATGGAAAGCATCTTGGACAACCATCAGATTCAACAAGTCCTCTGTGACAGCCCACAGATCTGACAGTTTATCAATACATATCCCTAGTGCCCCCACCACCACACACTCTCCCATCTCCTCACAGGGTGGTACTAAGACCTACAGCCGCACACTAAACAAGGAGGAGAGAATAAAATGCTGAATAGCTGCTCATTAATTGAGCACTAAATATATCAGGGGACCTGTGGGGGAAAAAAAAAATAGTATGTCATCATGTAAATAAAGGCATAAGCATATGGAGGTTGAATTTAGGCTGCACAGGCAACCAGAATTCTAGTATTTCCTCACTTTTGAGTGCTTATCTTTGCAACCCTAACAATGTTTTTTTAAACTAAACTAGTTTTGTGTGTGTAATATTTAGTAAGAGCCATGTGTTTCTAAAACACTTGAAAGATGTGCTATGCATATTTTCAGCACACAGGAAAACACTGAATACTCATTAAAGAATAATACCATCGTTGTTATAAACAATGACTCTTTAGCTGAACACAAACACACCTCTGTTCTGATCAATCTTCCCTGAAGAAGAGTCAGAGTTGGTACATAAGCCATAGATCAAAGACATTGCTTAAAAACAAATCAATGATGAAATATCTTGAGTTATTTTAAGTGCTGATTTCCAGTTATAATGGCTTAGTTTTCTCAATACCAAAGCTGCCATTTGAACATACTGGTGCCATTAGAGACAGTTCCATTCACTACACCTGTCGAAGATCTTAATAGTGTAGTACATAATTTCTTCTGGTATGTTAAATACATATTTCTATATTACCACAGGCAGATAAAGCCCGGTTACAATTATCTGAACAGATTATTTTGGAGGTCAAAGCATTTTACATAGATATACCTATCAGTTCTTTTAATAAACTATAAAAAGGCAACATAAGAACAGAATTTACAGAACTTCCAGTTCTTGTTCAGCTTTAAAGTCCTTTGGATGTTTAGTTGGAGGCACTAACCTAATGAACACATGTTAAGGCTTAAGTATGTGTGTATCTACTTTGATCAACTGTTTCAGTATTTTCCCTACATTCACCTTATCTTTACCCCAAGCAGGGAGTGTACCAAGCCAATTCACCTGCACATGCCCGTAACTCAAGTTTCTGAAACCAGTCTGAGCAAGTCTAATAGGGCTTTCATTCACTTCTACTACAGCTGCACTCATTCATCAATGCTGTGCTCATCCTATAATGACTAGATGGAAAGCAACTGTCCCTGAGGCTACAACCAATCATTAGAGAATAGAAAATAATGCCAATTTACGCTGTACTCTGCTCTCACAGGTCCACCTACCATGATACTCCCAGGCAGAAAACACAAATTCTAGTATCACTTCTCAATCAATGCTTCTCTAAATGTAGCACGCTGCTCTGTGACCGTAATCACTGTATTCTCTGTGTGTTCAGTCTTCAAACAAAATCAAATTCAACAGGTTAAATAATTATGTTTCAACTTTTCTCCACAAAGCTTGTGTGTTTAATACATTTTAATCAGGCAGAATTTAAAAGAATCAATGTGTTTCTTTTATCTGATATTGATGTAGGTGGGCCATACTCTAACAACATATCAAGTCTTTTCAGCATTTTGGAAAGGCATTTTCTTAACTGGTTTGATTAATTTTTATGTCACAAATCAGCATTCAATGATCCCATGAGATGAAAAATGTTAGTCAGGCTTACAGATATAGATTTCTTCCTTCATTAATCAAAAATTGAACTCAAGAAAGGCTTTACCCTAGAAAGTAAAACCAATTTTGCTTCACATTAGGTTAGACACATTATTATTGCTACTTAGTTTATATAAATGTTAAAAATAGGCTGGAGAGTTTGGTTGCTTTTTTCTTCTTTAAAAGGAGCCTGTTTAATGTTAATAATATTTGTATTCCTTGAAACTTGAATAGATTGACATTTTAAGGAACCAGGTTAACAAGGCTTGAAAGATGGTATCAAATAAAATGTTTTAAAACAGGTACTAGAAGAAAAGATCCTTTTCAATTATTTCTCATTTTAAATGTAAAACTACTTAGTGTGACTGTTAATTAAGACCTGTTCATTTAAACAACAGTACAGTAGAAAGACAACAAAAATTAAAGTGTTTCCACATATTTCAATAATTGTCCAACACAAAAACTGGAGTGTTCAGCTACTGATATTCTAATTTCAAGAGTCAAAATAAATATTGCATAAAGAATTCACTTTTCAAGAAAAAAAAATCTATTCTATCATTTGCTAGTGTTTATTTCCACTTAATATAATAATTTTAGTTGATTACACAAGAAAAAAATGACAATTCTAAAACCAGATGATCCTGTCTTAAAAGTAATAGTAGGAAGCAGGTAATTATAGAATTGCCACATCTTGAAACAGACTTGCCTTTTGGGAGGGAAAAAATACATCAGTTACACCTCTGTAATACAATGCAGAATTGTCAAAGCTTCTAAATAAGGAAGAAGCAAATTGGAGTCCTTTTTAAAAGTCACCATCACCGAGTGAAGCCTTTAGAGTCAGTGCATTTTTTTCATGGTAAACAGACCATAAACAGAGTTAAACAGTAATAAATTCTTCCTTACTTTTGAATCAAAATATTGCCTTCTTACTACCATGATCATGTTTCCTTTTTAATCTTGAATTAATTTTGCAATGAGATATTTTCTGGTACACATTCAGGTATTACTAGTTACCACCATGTTGCATGGCATCTAATGTATAATGCAGTGGATTAATTTAAAAGTATTTGAATGGTTGTGAGGTGCATCTAATCATCATGTATGTTAATACGCAAATATAAAGTGTAAGGTATATATTCTTCTCCTAAATTATTTCAAGTGACAATGGAAATTAACAACATCCAGAATAAATCAAACTTTCAGAGATGAGTCACTAATAAAGGGACGACTTGGGAAAGTTTTAAATGCGTTCCTTTATAAAGTCAACACTTAAAATTAGCAATCAAGTATTCAAGAAAGTCAGCATGGGAAACTAAACTACAAGGAGAGAAATAATGTGTATGAAGGAGAGCAAAGGATAAAAGTAAAACATATTATACTAAAATAAACTAAAAAAGGAATATGAATACACCGTGAAGTTTGGGAGAAGTTTCCTGGAATAGAAACCCAAAGTAAGTTTTACAACTTTCTAGGTCCCCTGGCAGTCTGCACAGGCAAAGTGAAAAGAACCTCTCTTCATGGAATGACAAGCTACAAACACGGATTACTTCTCTCCCCCTAAACCATCCATAGCAGATTCAGAATGGTACCCGCTCCTACAAATCTCTCTGAAGCTTATTAGGCACCATATATCATTACACACATAGAAGGACAGAAAATAAATTCCTATGTAGCAGAAGTTTTTCAAGGAATGCCAACACACAAAGTACTCAATTATCCAAAACATTTTGTAGGATGCAAAATGACTAAGGCATCTCAAAAATATCAAATCCAAGTACATGATCTCAAAGGTCATATGCTGCACAAGTAAAATGACAACTGGTTTTCTGGGAACACCCCAAAAACACTACATCATCCATGAAAGCCATAGGATATGCAAAATGACAGCCATCTTCTTGAAATTTCCTAGCCCAAGAGGCAAACTTTTTCAGTAGACAACTCCCATTACAAGCTATTCAACTGAAACAAGAGCCCAGAAACATATCTTTAAAAAAACCAAGCTATTATATGACAGGAGACAGAAGCCACTCCACCTGTCCTCAGGCACACAACCTCAGAAGTTTCCAAATGACTCCATTTATGGGTTGAGATCTTCATTTACCTCCCAGGAGTTTGAAGGCATATTGTGTCCTTGGGTTGTTAATCTCTCAGTATTTCACTTCTGCTGCATGCTCTAATACTCAGTGTATAGTATCCATGGGATCTTCTTAACTTTGGAACATCCCTGAACTATTTCACCTGTGTAGGCCAACATATGGGAATTTGATCATTTATTTTTAAATCATCCTACATCCTGAATATTTGCAGGAAGTGACTGGTAATGCTGCACCACAGCTTTGAAAGAGGATCAAGTTTTGCAGAATTGACATTTCCCCTAGGCAAGTATCTTTCCTTCAGGAATAAAGGGGCAGAGGGTTTGTTTCTTTTAGGATATAATGATCCTCCATTTTATTGCACTGCCACAACTGTTCTAGTTTATTGTTCATTTTAACATGTTCCCTCCCAAACAGAGATTTTAAAAAGTAGATTAAAAATGTGGAGGAATTAATAGGGTTATGGGGCAGAAAGAAAAGCAATTCAAACCCTCCAGAAGGTATTAAATATAGATTCATTATAGCACCTTCATCATTTGATTCAGGGTGGCAAGGAGTCTGGCCTAACGTACATGGAAATATAGACAAAGTTATCCCAGTTGTTCAATATACGCCCAAACATCAGGCCACTTTCTCCCCTTTGCAATACTTATCTATATAATTACCACTAGTGTAAAGCAACAAGAGTTTATTTATACTGTAGGAGCATCAAAACCCAAATACGGACACCTCCACAATTTAACCCACATTTTCTGCAGCTTTCCAAATACCCTAATTGTGATCACACCCCCTCTTTAGGATAGCATGGGTGTCCTCCAGCTCCTGTTAATTTGCTTTTGAATAAAGTTACACTTCTCAATTACCTCCCATCCTACTGTACTGTCATTTATCACTTAAAGCCTCCTCGCAGAAACATCCTGAGAATACACCTCCGGTTTTTTTTTTTAAACCAATGAATAAAATCCACTCGGATTTAAGAAAAGCCGCCGCCGCGCTCATTCATTCACGCAGCATTGTTTTTAAAACACACTTGGTTGCTGCGGTGCGGCTCCCAACACGTTCCATTCAGCGTGAGCAAAACACTCCGCCAAGTTTCAGCCGCCGCTCGCTACTCCGGCGCAGCCAGGGAGAGCCCCAGCTGCCCCAACCTGCAATGTAAACACGGCCAAGAGTAGACGTCCCCGTCCCCCCGGTGCAACTTGTTGCTTCTCAGTGGGGAAAAAATAAACAGAGAACGCTCCAAGGAGACGGGGGAAGGCAAGAGCCGGCCCAGGACAAAGCCAGAGACCCTGGATTTCCATCTCCCGTCCGGGTCCTTCCCCGCTTTCCAAGCGGCCAGCTCCCCGCCGCCTTTATTTTCGCTTTCCCTGGCGGTAATCATTAAACAGGAGCCAAGCGCAGGCTGCGGGAACCATTTCACACACGCAGAAACCGACCATCCCCCCTGCGAGCCGTAAAACAAGCGGCTCCCTCCCTCCGACCAACGCGGGACGCCCCGCCGCACCGGCGGGGGTCGGGGAGCGAGGTACTCACTCAATGAAGTAGCTGGCTCCCTCCTCGGAGAACCCCTCCTCCCAGCCGCGGGGCAGATCTGGGGAGGCAGAACAAAGGGGGGGGGAGTGAGAACTTGGTGCCCTGAAGGTGCCTCCCTGTCCGGGGGAGGCTGGGGAGGGCGCGAGACCCCCGCCACACCGCGGTCGCTACCCGCTCCTCCCCCGCCACGCGACACACTCCCACCCCCGGGCGGGCACCCACCTGAGCGGATCATGTGGCCGGAGTTGACGGGCTCCTCGGTGCGAGGATGCAGCCAAGTAGTAGAGCGGGTCAGGTCACTAGGCGGGAGAAGCGGAAAACATGCACCTGTTAGTGACGGGCAGCCCCGGGCGGACCCCCACACACCCGCCTCCCCGCGCCTTACTCGATGAAGAACACCCGGCCGTCCCTGCAGACGCCATAGGACCAGTGCTCAGGTAGAGCGTCCCGCCCCACCGCCTCCGCCGCCATGTTCGCCGTGCGCACAGCCAGCCGGCCGGCCGGGGAGGGGGTGCCAAGGGGAGCGCGGGCGGGCGGCCGGCGCCCAGTGCCCGGCTCTGCTCAGCAGCGCCACCGCCACCGGCTGGTAAAGGCGCAGGCAGAACTCTGCCCGCTCCCTTGGGAGAGGAGGAGGAGGAGGAGAAGGGAGCGGGGCAGGGGTGGCAGGTCCCTGGCTGTACAGCTGCGAGAGAATCCCTGTCCCCGGGAAACTGGCTGCAGAGGGAACGAGACAGACCCGCTCCGGTCCTCTCTCAGCGCACTGGTTACAGTGCGGGCGTCCCACTGCTCAGCCCTTCCCCGCACAGAGCTGGGCTCACGGTGCCTGTTCCACATACGCTCCCCCCAGCTACAACGCGCCTGAAATGCCCCCACACGAACAGGGCACAACAGGCTGAATTCTCCTCTTACCTTAGCTGGTGCAACTCCACTGACTGCAGTGTAGTAACTCCTGCTGATCAGGGATTGCTGTTTGTTCCCCCATTCCTGCCCTCCTCTGCCCCTCGAACTCCATCTCTTATACATACGCGGGATACAACCATGTGTCTAATCCCCCCTTTAGTCTGACCCAAACCTCCGTTCTCTGCAGGGGTGCTGAGAGCCATTGAACCGAACTGTAAACCCTGTATATGATGGAAACCCCTTCAAGAAAGGAGGTGCAGCAGTACCCCTTGTTTCAGCACCTATGATTCTCTGTTTTCTCCTAATTCATAAAGTCCCTCACTTCCTAGCAAAAAAATTGTTTGTCTGCTGGTTTTTGTTGTTGTTTTTCCTATGGAGAACGCTCTGCGAGGAAACCAGCAAGTCCAGGGCAGATGGAATGACTCAGTGTGGGGACTGAATATAAAAAGTTATTATTCCTTCCTCCACTTGTTTCCCAGGCTGAGGCATTAGTCAGTCTAAGCCTTTGATGTAGAGGACAAGAGGATGATGGAGATTAATTGCTATCTTGCCAGCAACCTGTGGCTATACTGAAAAAGTAGGGAGAGGGTAGGTTGTGGTTGTTCAGCCAAGGGAATGGAAACACCAGATCGTTAATGAAGCAGAATTTTGCAATAAATTTACATGGCACCTTTTATTGCATAGTACCTCCTATATGCAGTGCTGCTGAAATGCAGTTGCTTTAAGGTTAAAATGTACGTACCCTACACAGCATTGAGGAAGGGGAAATTTTAGCTAAAGTCACTGGGTCAAACTCCTTCTTTTACGAAAATACTGTGGGATCTTGAATGTATACACAGTACACAAAGGCCCTCTGTTTCCAAGGTCTCATTTGATATTTAGGTTCCAAGGACCTATATACAGCAAACTAAGTCCTCTACTGAAAGATGTAGAGCTGAGATGAATTTGCAAAAAGAAGAACAGGAGTACTTGTGGCACCTTAGAGACTAACAAATTTGCCACAAGTACTCCTGTTCTTCTTTTTGCGGATACAGACTAACACGGCTGTTACTCTGAAACCTGAGATGAATTTGACATTCATTGAAACCTGTTTTTCTACTCTGATTCCCCACTGCCTTGCACAGCTACATATACCAGTGCAAAGTGGATGTAAAACACACCCCTACCATTCTACCGTGGTAGAGTTTTTGCATCCTGATTTTGCAGAGGTGCAAATAACTACACAAAAGATAAAAGCCAGGGAGAATCAGGCCTTAAGAACTTTTAAATTGGGAAAGATATTGGAAAGTAAGCTAGTTTCTACTAAACACAGGAAAAACATAGGATGGATTTTTAATGAATTGTTGAGAGCTTAAGGGGTGAATGTCTTTCCTATGCTTTGATTCACAGATGCTGAAAGTGAAAAACTCCTATTCATTTTGCTCATGCAGGATTATACAGATTAATTATACAGATTATTTTTTTTCTTTTATCCCATTCTTCCTAGTTATGTCTTCATGTACCACATCATATAATTCCTCTCCCTCACTGCTAACACTTTCCAAGTATTGGTAGAATCTTATGCACCGCTACTCCTAGATCATCAATAAACCAAACTTTTCCTAACCTTTCCTCTTAAGTCAGCATTACAAACTCCTGAACATGTTTGTTACTTTTCTTTGAATTACCACCAGTGTCAATATCTTTCTAGTGATGTGGTGCTCAGAAAGGAGTATATTCTTGCAGATATTTCGCACTGCAATAAGCTCCGTCCTCTGCATTTGTTATTATTGCCTTTATAACTATTTGCTTGTTTAGTGTCAACAATGTGCATATAGCTGTAAAAAGCAGATAAAACAAGGCTCAAGCTTAATATACTGTAGTTCCCAGGGCAAGTCCTTTTACACCCATTAATTGCATGGACTAAATTAGCCTATAGCTCCCTCCCATAGCATTGCCTCTAGACCCGCATGATTGCGTGGACTTCTGTACTCATAATGACCACTAACTGAGTTTAACAATAACCCTTCATTGTGTAAACCACTACTTGGAATGATCTTGTGACTTGTCTTCAGTAACGTAATGGAAAATATTTTAAATAATTCAAAAGGAACCTATTCTAGCATTGTTCAACATTAAAACCTGCTTCTGATGCTTACTGTGTAAGCAACTATAAACTTTTGAAAAAGATGTTGCATACTTCTCTCCCTACCAGAGATAATTACTTCTCATTATTGATTTGATCTTTTTAATCTGCACATTAAAGTCCCATTCTTATCCCACAGAGAGATTAAATTCTCTTACTGATATTGACATGTTGAATTACTACTGCTCTTTAACATCAGGTGGTGATGAAAGACTTCTACATGATTCAATTGATATACCTTAACTTCCGTTACATGCACTTACACACTTTAATCTCAGCTGGTTTCATATCAATATTTTGAATTATTGTCCTTTAACCAGCAACAGGCTTTCTTAATAAAACCATACAAATATACAGCTTAGTTTTCCTATATGTTAAATAATAAAATAAGGAAGTTTGTTAATTTGAAGGCAAACATTTCCCTTTGAGTTACAAGGGCCTGATTGAAAGACCTTTGGTGTCAGTGGAGATTCCCATTGACTTAAATGAACTGTTTATCAAGAGTCTAGTCTGCAGTTGCATAATCTGTATTTTAACATAAAGGTTCATATACCTTATATATGACTTTTTTGCATTATTAGAAAGTGCGGCATCGGCACTCATTTATTACAGACCTTATATACAATACTTAAAAGCAGAATATTGTATTGCAGCAGAGTAACCGTAGTTAATGTTAAGTCACTTACTGATTAAAAGACAACCCTTCTAAGTACTTGAAAATCCACGTGCTGACTCAGCTGGTCTTGAAATTTTGTGCGCCTCATGGGGGTGCAGAGTAGGGTTAGTGGTCTAAATTTGGGATCATTTGAACAAAAGCCTCCCGAGATACGGCCCCCCCTTAACAAATGCTATGTGTATAAAATCACGTATACCCAATTCTAGATGGTGCAACCTGCTCATCTTCCCCCAAGGCCATGCAAAAAAAAAAAAAAAAAAAAGTTCAGTTCAGTAAGGGAAAATTCCCAAGCATTACAAGTAGTCAGAAATCCGACACTGACTCCTCATGTGAAAAGACTGTGCTACTGTTAGGCTAAGGACTGATAGAAATATGAAAAAGTCATTGAGGAAATTAAGTAAATTCTTTTTCCAAGATCCTTTTTTGAAGGTATTGCTCCAAAAAAAGTGAAATTGGGAGATTTAATTCCTGGAAATAAATGGTGATTTTTTTTCTTAACCCTTTCTGGCTCAGTATCACAAACGGTAATATGTAGCACTTGTATAACCCTTTGATAGCTTTGGATTCAAAGTAATTTAAAAAGGTGAAAAAGAATTAGCCCCATTTTACAGATAGTAAAAGTGAAATACAGCAAGGATGGCTTGTCCAATGTCACAGTAAATGACATAGCTGGAAATAAAACCCATATCTGACTCATAGTACGGTGCTCTATCAATTGGACCACAGGAGTCAGTGGGAATAGACATAAGTGTGGCAAAAAGTTATCAACAGCTGTAAAAAAATTAGATGAGACAACTACAAGAAAGAAGGAAAGGGACAACTGTTTGTTCTGACATTTCACACTGCTGAAGTGTTTGGCCACCTATTTCTAACTTTGATGTTGCTGTTGCATAAAATAATATATCAAAAAATATTTGAAGGAATCACCACAATGTTACTCAGTATCAGCTAATAATAAATCAATCAACAGTAATGCCAAATAAGGGTTGAACATGAGCATATTCTCTCTTACAGGCCATTTTGTACCTTTAACATACAGTCATTTAATTTTATTGTGTATTTAAAACAGGCATACTGTGAGTGAAAACCCTAAACTGGGATGTGGTACAGCCCTGTAGGCAAAAAGCAACTGCTGCAACACGAGGTCCCAATTATTGGAGTGTTCATTTACAAATTTACGTATTATGGCCCCCAAAGTTCCATTAAACCTCTCCACCAGGCCATTGGTTTCATGGTGGTAAGGGGTGGCAACCAAGTGATTCACCCCATGAGCTTTCCACAGGTTTTCCATGGTTCCTGCCAGGAAGTTAGTTCCCGAATCTGTAAGGATGTTGGAGGGCCAACCTACCCTGGCAAAAATGTCTGTTAATGCCTGGCACACACTTTTAGCCCTGGTGTTGCTTAAGGGTACTGCTTCCGGCCATCGGGTAGCAAAATCCATGAAAGTTAGTACGTACTGCTTTCCTCTGGGTGTCTTCTTTGGGAAAGGACCCAGAATATCCACAGCTACGCGCTGAAATGGGACCTTAATTATGGGTAGTGGCTGGAGAGGGGCTTTAACCTGGTCTTGGGGTTTTTTCACTCGTTGGCACACCTCACAAGACCAGACATAATTAGCAACGTCCTTGCCCATTCCCTCCCAGTGGAAGGACTTCCCCAACCGGTCTTTGGTTCTGTTCACCCCAGAATGGCCACTGGGATGATCATGGGCTAAGCTCAAGAGCTTTACCCGATACTTAGTGGGAACTACCAACTGCCTTTGAGGATGCCAGTCTTCCTGGTGCCCACCAGAAAGAGTCTCCTTGTATAAAAGTCCTTGTTCTACAACAAACCGGGATCGGTTAGAAGAGCTGAGAGGCAGTGGGGTGCTCCGTGCCGCCGCCCAAGCTTTCTGAAGGCTGTCATCTGCTTCCTGCTCAGCCAGGAACTGTTCCCTTGATGCTGGAGACATCAGTTCCTCCTTGGACTGTGGACTGGGGCTTGGCCCCTCTGGAAGTGATGCAGGTGCTGGGGCTGTTTTCATTGACTGTGAACCGCTGTCCGCTGGTGCACTATGTGGTAACTCAGGCTCTGGCTGAGCCTCTTGGGTAGGGTTATCTGCTGCTTCTGCCAGTTTAGGCTCGCTGGTGCCCTCTGGCATTGGAGTTGTAGACGGGTTTGCAAGCGCTGGACTTAGGGCTGGCAATGGTTCTGGTGCTGGTTGCGTTGCCAGTTCCGGTTCTGGGACTGGCTTTGGCTGGGTCTCTGGGATTGGATCCACTACGGCTGTTGCAGTTGTTGGCAGAGGATCCAGTTCCACCACCTTTGTTTGGGTCTCCGGTAACACAGACGGGGCCCTGGTGGACGGCTCAGGAACAGGGATGGGGGTGAAAGCTTGCTTAGCCTGGCTGCGGGTGACTATTTCCACCCTCTTGGCTACCTTTACATGGTTGGCCAAATCTTCCCCCAGCAGCATGGGAATGGGATAATTGTCATAGATTGCAAAAGTTCACATTCCTGACCAGCCCTTGTACTGGACATGCAACGTGGCTGTAGGCAAGGTTACAGATTGTGACACGAAGGGTTGAATTGTCACTGTAGCCTCTGGGTTGATGAGTTTGGGGTCCACTAGGGATTGGTGGATAGTTGACACTTGAGCCCCAGTGTCCCTCCAAGCGGTAACCTTCCTTCCGCCCACTCTCAAGGTTTCCCTTCGCTCCGAGGGTATGAGAGAGGCATCTGGGTTTGGGGATTTTTGGTGTGATTGGGGTGTAATGAACTGTAATCGGTTGGGGTTCTTGGGGCAGTGAGCCTTTATATGTCCCAGTCCATTACATTTAAAACATCGCCCTGCTAAGGTATTACCGGGACGAGGTTGGTTGGTGGAGACTGGTGTGGTGGGGTGAGAAGGCGTCTGGGGTTTCCCTTGGGATGTGGGTGGGGCCTTGGGTTGTCCCCGGTGGTAAGGTTTTGTTTCGGCTTGCCCCTTCTGATATTTGCTCCAACTGCTACTAGTTTTTTTCTTTTCTGTCACCTCCACCCATTTGGCTCCAATCTCCCCCGCCTCAGTTACAGTTTTGGGCTTCCTATCTAGGATGTACCTTTCTATTTCCTCAGGAACACCCTCTAAAAACTGCTCCATTTTTATAGGGAAACCAGATCTTCCAGAGATTTAACATTTGCTCCTGATACCCAGGCATCACAATTTTTGTCAATGTGGTAGGCATGCCGGGTAAATGACACGTCTGGTTTCCACCTTAGGGCTCTGAACCGCCGACGGGCATGCTCGGGTGTTAGCCCCATTCTGAGTCTGGCCTTGTTTTTAAAAAGTTCATAACTGTTCATGTGCTCCTTAGGCATTTCAGCCGCCACCTCTGCTAAGGGTCCACTGAGCTGCGGCCTCAGCTCTACCATGTACTGGTCTATAGGGATGCTGTATCCAAGGCAGCCCCTTTCAAAATTTTCTAAGAAGGCCTCAGTATCATCACCTGCCTTGTAGGTGGGGAATTTTTTGGGATGGGAAGTGGTACCTGGAGAGCTGCTTGCATCCAGCCTATCCCTTGCTACTTCCAGTTCATGCTTCCTTTCTTTTTCTCTCGCCTCCTCTTTGGCTTTTTCCAGCTCCATCTCTTTCTTGTGGGCCTCTTCTTTGGCTTTCTCTTCTCTTTCTCTCTGCTCTGTCTCGAGTTTTTTTAATTGAAGCAGTCTCTGATGTTTTCTTTCATTTTCTTCTGCTTCTAGTTTGGCCAGTTCTATTTTGTTAGCTACTTCTTTGGTAGTCATTTTCCTGTTTTCTTGTGCTGGGTCACACCCCTCTGCAGTTGACTGAAACTGGGATATACTCAGCTCTGGCTGCTGCTGAGTTAACAGAGACTTTCTAACTAGCTACTCCCGAGGATGTAAAAAGAAAAAAAAAATCAGCTTGTAAATTCCTTTTACCAGTCGTTTGCTCATTAATTGAACCTTTCTCTTAACAAAGGCTCTTGTTAAAAAAACTTAACACCTCTGCCTTCAGGCAAGGAGAGATAAGATATGCATCTACCTTCAGCTCTGCTTTCCAAGCAGCTAGAAGGAAAAAAAAATCTTACTGGCTTTTGGGTTTAAAATGAATCCCACCTCTGCCACCATGTCAAGGCTGCTTCCCCACTTTGAACTTTAGGGTACAAATGTGGGGGCCTGCATGAAAACTTCTAAGCTTATCTACCAGCTTAGGTCTGGTCCGCTGCCACCATCAATGGATTCCCTCCCTGGGAAGCCTTGAAAAACCCTCACCAAATCCCTGGTGAAAACAAATCCAAAACCCCTTGGATCTTAAAACAAGGAGAAATTAACCATTCCCCTCCTTCCTCCCACCAACTCCTGGTGAATCAGTTTCAACCCCCCCCTGGGATCTACAACAGGGAGAAATTAACCATCCCCCCTCCTTCCTCCCACCAACTCCTGGTGAATCAAGATCCAAAACCCCTTTGGATCTAAAACAAGGAAAAATCAATCAGGTTCTTAAAAAGAAGGTTTTTAATTAAAGAAAAAGGTAAAAATCATTTCTGTAAAATTAGTATGGAAATTAACCTTACAGGGTAATCAAACTTAAAGAGCTCAGAGGACTCCCCTCTAGTCTCAGGTTCAAAGTACAGCAAACAAAGATAAACACTTTAGTAAAAGGTACATTTACAAGTTGAGAAAAACAAAGGAAAACTAACACGCCTTGCCTGGCTATTTACTTACAAGTTTGAAATAGGAGAGGCTTGTTTAGAAAGATGTGGAGAACCTGGATTGATGTCTGGTCCCTCTCATTCCCGGAGAACGAACACACTCCCAAACAAAGAACACAAACAAAAGCCTTCCCCCCCCCAAGATTTGAAAGTATTTTGTCCCCTTATTGGTCCTTTAGGTCAGATGCCAGCCAGGTTACCTGAGCTTCTTAACCCTTTACAGGGAAAAGGATTTTGGAGTCTCTGGCCAGGAGGGATTTATAGTACTGTACACAGGACAGCTATTACCCTTCCCTTTATAGTTATGACATAAGTATTTTCTTTCAATTAAAATAGTACTACTTTCTCTTTCAGAGCTCTTTTATTTTCTACTCTAGCCTCTGATGGATAATAACCTTTTGGTTATATCTGAAGCGTCACAGTTCACACCATTCAGAATCCATGTGATACAAATTTGCATTTTTTAAATCTACATATGAAGTTACTATGCAATTAAGGAGTGATAATATTGGGGATCTTTATAGTTTAACAGGGTATATCAGTGTTTTTCAGATAAACTGGAAGATTGCTGTACCCTGTTCAGTTTATCTCCGTCCCTCCTTTGATATCCCTTTATTGGTGCTTTCCGTAATAGTTAAGACTCTCACAAGACTCCAGAATGTTTTGTTGTAAACTATTTTTATAACTGAAATATCTAATGAATGCAATAATCATCTAGGTTGATGATACATTCATTACTACTTCTTAATTACACAGTTCTCTGAAATCCAATTTTAACAATTAACCAGACTGAATACAGAAGAGAACAAAAGCAAAGCAATGTATTGTATAGTACAAGGGTAAACTTGTCTTTTTGAGTCCGCATTGTATAGTCTTTCCACAGACGGTTTTGTAAAGTATTATATTTCTCAGTATCTCTTAAAATTCCTTTTAATTCAGATTTACATCTTGATTCTTTCAGTTACAATGTTAATTATAAAGTGAAAAATGTAATAAAACTAATTCTAATTGTGCTTCAGAGACTTAGCAATAATTATTCCCACATCATCATAGTCCAGCAGATGTCTTTTACATTATTTGTTTCTCAAGCAAAATGACTGTACAGTTCTTTTGGGCACTAAATACTTTTAAAATCATTGGTTTATTAACAGAGATGTGGATGGCTGGCTTAACAATATATCACTCTTGGTAAAATTACAGCTGTGTTCTGTCAACAATAATTATGAGGGTGTTTTGCTCATTTCCTTCCATATTTTTCTGGTGGAGACATTGTCAGAGCAGCACCCATTTTAAAAAGAAAAAAATCCAACATAATGTGTCTGGCTGAGGTTTGGTAAGGACACATTGTGGTATGGTGAAAATGAAGACTCTGAAAAACTACCACAAAGCTTCCTCCTTACTATATGCAAATCTGCAGAGAATGTGCAAATTCTCAAGTGGAACTTTAGCATAATTTTGCTGTACTACTAACAGAGGCCTGGAGCATTTCCTAGGGACTGATCAAGATAACAAGTTTTGCTTCAGGCTGTTCTCCTCAGATACCGACTAATTTCCCAGGAAATGCCTTGGCCCAAAGTCATGATTGCTATTAACGCTGCTTTTGTTGTTGTTGCTGAACCAAAAAAATGTAATTTAAATTAAAAATTCCACTTTTTATTTTGTACTGACAGCTCCTGTCCTTTTTCCAGAGTGCAGAAGGAACTGATGTTAACGATGATGCTGTTATACAGGCTTTGTAAAAGTACTAAGACCAGGTACCACGGCTAATTAGATTTACTCTTTGCAGTTGTAGCAATTTTGAGGAAATTTCTTTACCTTGTTTCCTTGAGTGAATGTAATGTTTATTAGCAAAACCAGACTGACCTCTCTAGCGACAGGTGTTCTCTAATCCACAGAACAGTTACTCCATGGATCGTGGCAGTACAGGCTCCCACAGATTGCTCCACCAATGTGGGACCAGATTAGGGTGACCAGATCGCAAGAGTGAAATATCAGGACACATTGGGTGAGCGGGGGGGTGGAGGGGAGAGGACGACAATGACAGACACAGGTGCACAGAGCCATGAGAGGGGGCCCTAGGAAGCTGCGAGAGGGGGCCCTAGGAAGCTGCAAGAGGGTTTGTACGGCCCCTGCTGCAGCCCGCACCACAAGCCACAGGGCAAGGACACCTATTGAATTCAATGAGAATTTTGCATGTGAATTGATGTACCTAGTTCTGAGATTATAAAGCCAGAAGGGATCCGGTGATCACCTGGTCTCACCGCCTGAATAGCACAGACATAGAACTTTCCCAAAATAATTCCTAGAGGATAGCTTTTAGAAAAACACCATAACCCTTAATATATTGTTAATCGTTAATTACTCTTACCATTGAAAAGGTATGCCTTATATCCTGTCTGAATTTGTCTAGCTGCAACTTCCAACCATTGGCTCATGCTCTACCTTTCTCTGCTAGACTGAAGTGCCCGTTATTAACTATTTGTTCCCCATGTAGATACTTACAGTCTATAACCAAGTCACTTCTTA
This sequence comes from Malaclemys terrapin pileata, assembly GCF_027887155.1. Classification (NCBI taxonomy): domain Eukaryota; kingdom Metazoa; phylum Chordata; order Testudines; family Emydidae; genus Malaclemys; species Malaclemys terrapin. The sequence continues at coordinate 50,943,302 of NC_071508.1, read as the reverse complement.
ACCTTCTTTTTGTTAAGCTAAATAGATTGAGGTCCTTGAGTCGATCACTATAAGGCATGTTTTATAATCCTTTAATCAGTCTTGTGACTCTTCTCTGAACACTCTCCAATTTATTAATATCCTTCTTAAATTGTGCACACCAGAACTGGACACAGTATTCCAGCAGTGGTTGCACCAGTGCCAAATACAGAGATAAAATAACCTCTCTACTCCTGCTTGAGATTCCCCTATTTAGGCATCTGGTCACCCTATTTCTGTATGCATTTCCCCAGGTTTTTTTGTAAAAATCAAAACTGAACTGCCCCAGAAATTCTGGCATGTGGAATCATCGTGAAACTCGCATGGCTCCAACCCTGCCGATGAATCTTTAGATCCACTGCACAGACTTCTGCCACTTGAGCTAATGGAGGAAGTGATGGCAGAGGCAGTAGGTTGTCATCCTATATGTGATAGATCAGCTCTATAGGGGGATGAGACACTTTTTTTGCCACTGGGTTTCACAGATATCTGCTGACAGAAGAGGAACTGTGAAACTCAGGAATCCTGGGTCTATTCCAGGCTCCTGAATGGAGTGGTCTCTAGTAGTCAAAGACCCTTCTTCCCTATCCCCTCCAGTGGCTATCCTATTGCTGTGTAACACGCCCCAGCTCCTCATCTGATTTCAACTGCCCCCCACTACCGCTCTGGATTCCTTGTCCCAGTTTCCTAGTCCTGTCTCTCACTCCTCTCTCCCCGCCCCCATCCCTCAGATGGGATGTTCGTTCCAGACTGGCAAAATTATAAGGCTTCCCAACATTTCAACACTTCCCATTCTAAATTTTCGGTTGCTTAACTATAGGCTAGCTCTACCTACAACAAAGCATATTCAGAACCTCTGATTAAAGGGATTATAAGTGTAGCAACCTCCATCATAGCTAGTCACCAAAGATTGAACCCGAGCCATCCAGACTTAAAAGCATGAGCTTCTACTACTTGAGTTCAAGATATAACTCCCTTAGCTGGTAGCTATACAGTTATCCTCTAAAAATCCACCAGAGGAGGGCACAAAACACATGTTGGACAGTGAATTACAAAAGTGCCAAATATTATTATTAGACCTGCAATACTTTTCACAATGAACATCAGCGGGGGATAAACTGGGAGTTTAAGAATATTTGGAAAACAATTTTAGAATAACATTCAGTGTTGCGGTTTAAAAGAAAAAATAACTGTTAAAACTCATAACTTAGCAGTATTCAGTGTTTGAAAAAAACAACTTTTAGGAGTTATGGGATACAAGTTAAGAATGTTGAAACAGGAAGATGTTATGCTTAGTTACCACTTGGGCAAGGCGGCGTGCTATGTAATACTTGCAAGATTTCACTGTAATGTTTTACAATATATAGCAGCGCAATGCTGATTCCATTGATATTGTTGAGCAATTCATGCTGATTTTATTTCAGCCCACATCTTAATAGTTTTGAATACTATAGATCACAATTTTCAGCTCAGTTGGTCTGAACATGCAGAGCTTTAAAACTGCTATGCTCTAAACTGTATATTAACTACAGTTTTATAAACCTGCATGTCAGAGAACTGTGTGACACTACTACTAGACAGTGGCACAAGGCAATTCAGTGTGAATCACAGAAATGTAGGACTGGAAGGGACATCAACAGGTCATCTAGTCAAACCCTGCACTGAGGCAGGACTGAGTAATAACAACACTAGACCATCCTTGACAGGTTTGTCTAACCTCTTAAAAAACTCCAATGACTGCTATTCCATAACCTCTCTAAGTAATTTGTCCAGTGCTTAACTACCTTTACAGTTAGGAAGTTTTTCCTAATGTGTAAGCTAAATCTCCCTTGCTACAATTTAAGCCCATTGCTTCTTTTTCCTGCATGTCCTGAGTGGGACGGGGGTGAGTCCAGGCAGTGGGACTGGTGGGAGAGAGGTCGAGGAAGTCGGTGGGTGTGTGGGGATGGACCAGAGGAAGCAGGGTGGAGGAACTGAGGGGGACAGGACTGGGATGGGGGGAGCAGGGTAGGGGCTGAGGGGAGCATGAATGGGACAGGGTAGAGAGCTATGTAGAGTGGGGCGGGGCAGGGGAGACAATGGGGCTGTGGAGGGTCAGGGGGTTGGGGAGAGGGACAGGGTCTGGAGGGGATGAGACAGAGGGGAGCAGGACTGGAATGGGGGGAAGTTGAGGGGGTGGGATGACGGGAGAGGCTGAAGAAGAGATTTGGGGTAGGGCAGGGACTGAGGGCAGTGGATTGAGGGTGGGGGCACAAGGGGGACACTGCAGGGGAGGCTGAGAGAACAGGGTCAGGGTGGGGGCTGAGGGCAGTGGGTCGGATGAGATGATGGGGGAGGGGAGGGGAGGGACTGTGGGGGAGGCAAAGGGAACAGGGTCGGGGTGGGGGCTGAGGGCAGTGGATTGAGGGTGGGGGGCTCAGGGGGGACTGCAGGGGAGGCTGAGGGAACAGGGTCAGGGTGGGGGCTGAGGGCAGTGGGTCTGAGGGGAGCCCCTCCCCAGAGGAACCTGCCAGGGGACCAGGTGAGCCCAGCAGTGCTTACCTGGAGCGGCTCCCAGGAAGCATCCAGCAGGCAGGTCCCCTCTGGCTCCTAGCCTAGGGGGGTCGCATCGCTGGCGGGTCGGGTCACGTCGAGGGGGAACAGGGGGGACTCAGTCTCTCTGCCCACTGCCGGTGTCTACAAGCCACGCCCCCCCAGTATGCAGCCAAGCTGCGGAGAATTCCTCACTGTCTGCCTCACCTGTGTGTGTGCCTCGGGCTGCTGCTGCATTCTCGGACGCCAGCTGGGAGCTCAGCTGTGCAGCGCTGCCCCAGGGGCCCCGGAAGAACAAGTGAGTGGCACCAGTGGCGCTGGCTTGCCGCGGTCCCCCGGATTTCGGGACAAAGTGCGTCCCGACCAATGTAAGGTCGGGACGTGGGACAACTCCCCTAAAATCGGGACTGTCCCGTCAAAATCGGGACATCTGGTCACCCTAGACCAGATTATAGGGGTGCGTGAGTAATTAATTCTTCATACTCATTCATACTTTGGCCTCGGTGTAAGACTGCCAAAAAGGGGTTCCAATTCTGGTGATAATTTTTTAATGTGGATTGAGACCATCAAATTTACTTCACTTAAGGTGATTAACATCCAATAAAAAACCTTCAGTAACTAAGGGCTTGAGCGCAGCAAGTTGCAGCTCTGTAAAGCGCCAGTGTAGACAGTGCACCAGCGCTCCTTACAGAGATGGGTTTTTTAGAGCGCTGGAAGAGCTCTCTCCCAGCGCTCTGCCGCGACCACACAAGCCACGTTAAAGCGCTACCACAGCAGCGCTTTAGCGTTGCCAGTGTGGACTAGCCCTAACTAGCTGGGTCACATTCAGTCTAGATATTTAGGAGTAAAAATCTTCATATTCTACCACAAATTCCCTGAAGTGTCCATTCTCTTGGTTTCCACCTTCTGTCAGGGTTTAAGAATAAAGACAGTCCTTTGTAAAAGTAAGACTGTAATAGTCTGCAGTGGAGCATAGCTTTACAACAGGGGGGAAAAGAAAACCCCAAGAAGACACATATAATGAAGGAGCACTATGTATCAATATGTGTGTGTGTTCAATATCTTCATCAATGATTTAGATAATGGCATAGAGAGTACACTTCTAAAGTTTGCAGATGATACCAAGCTGGGAGGGGTTGCAAGTGCTTTGTAGGATAGGATTAAAATTCAAAATGATCTGGACAAACTGGAGAAATGGTCTGAAGTAAATAGGATGAAATTCAATAAGGACAAATGCAAAGTACTCCATTTAGGAAGGAAGAATCAGTTGCACACATACAAAATTGGAAATGACTGCCTAGGAAGAAGTATTGCAGAAAGGGATCTGAGGGTCATAGTGGACCACAAGCTAAATATGAGTCAACAGTGTAACGTGGTTGCAAAAAAAGTGAACATAGTTCTGGGCTGTATTAGCAGGAGTGTTATAAGTAAGACACGAGAAGTAATTCTTCCGCTCTACTCCGCGCTGATTAGGCCTCAACTGGAGTATTATGTCCAGTTCTGGGTGCCACATTTCAGGAAGGATGTGGACAAATTGGAGAAAGTCCAGAGAAGAACAACAAATGTCGAGAAAACATGACCTATGAGGGAAGATTGAAAAAAATTGAGTTTGTTTAGTCTGGAAAAGAGAAGACAGAGGGGACATCATAGTTTTCAAGTATGTGAAAGGTTGTTACAAGGAGGAGGAAGGAAAATTGTTTTTCTTAACCTCTGAGGATAGGACAAGAAGCAATGGGCTTAAATTGCAGCAGGGAAGGTTTAGGTTGGATGTTAGGAAAAAATGTTGGGAGTGATAGAAATACTTGTAGTTTACTTTGTTTCTTTTGTTGTTTTCTCCTTTCCTTTGTTGTTTTCTCCTTTCCTAGAGTTTAAATTAAACAGAGTATATTCCTCTCTATCCTGATGCATTTCAAAAGGTGAATAAGCAAGGTTAAATAACAATGTATAGTCAACCTGTGGAACTCATTGTCAGGGGATGTTGTGAGGGCCAAAACTATAACTGAGTTAAGAAAAGAATTAGATAATTGACCTATCCCCCGTGAACTTAAGGGCTGTTAGCCAAAATAGTCAGGAATGCAACCCCATGCTCTGCTCTGACTGCCAGATACTGGGACTGGATTATGGGATGTATTACATGGTAATTGCACTGTGCTGTTCATTCCGTCTGAAGCTTCTGGTAGCAGCCACTGTTGGAAGACAGTTTGCTGGGCTAGATGGACTATTGGTCTGACCCACTTTGGCCATTCTTATGTTCTTCTTAAATGAGTTATATGGCTATTACTCCTTTTGTTATCCTGCTTCCCCTCACATTCCCTTCTTTTTCTTGGAAACATCCTTCCATCCCTTTCTGAAATGATACTGTTGCCTTGCTGGAGTGGTCCAAATACCTGCTAACTCATTTTAGAGGGCATGTCAGTGCTCTAGTACTTTTAGCACCATCAAGAGAACACTCAGGAAGAGAGCTATGGAGAACTCCTCCAGGCCAATTTCACCAATGTGGGTATAATAATGAGATAGTATAATTCATCAAGTGGGATCACTCTTCCTTCCAGGATGTTAGCTAAGGTACCTTCATGGAGAGCGACAGGATGATCTAATATGTATTTTCCATCTCTAACTTCTATAATGACATGATTCTCTTCTCACATTTCCCTTACTACTCTCATCATTAAATGTGCCATAGTATTTTAAAACTAGTTGAAAAATGTATTCAAGAAATTAAAAATGTCACCTTATGTCTAAACTGAAATTCTACATTTTTCCTGATTATTTCACTGTGCTGTTCGAGTGGTTATGTGACCGATCCTGAACATCTATTCCAGGAGTTCTCAAACTTCATTGCACCGCAACTCCCTTTTGACAACAAAAATGACTACTTAACTCCAGGTGCGGGGACCAAAGCCTGAGCCCACCTGAGACCTGCCACCCCAGCGTAGGGGAGCCAAAGTCCAAGCCCCACCGCCCTGGGTGGGGGGGGCCAAAACCCAAGGGCTTCAACCCCAGGAGGGGGGCCTGTAACCTGAGCCCTGCCACCCAGAGCTAAAACCATTGAGCTTTGGCTCTGGGCAGTGGGGCTTGGGCTTCAGTCCCGGCCCCCAGCAAATCTAACACCAGCCTTGGCGACCCCATTAAAACAGGGTTGCGACCCACTTTGGGACCCAAAAGTTTGAGAACCCCATATTTATTCTATTCATGGTCTTATCCTGTGTTCATCACCAAAGTATGAGTGCCTTCAAGTAGTGCATTGAGCAACATGACTAATGTATGTCACATGGTGGTGCTGCTCTCATCCTTTCCCCACTGGAAGAATCACATGCTGTGGAGTGTTTTGTTTTGGTAGGGTTGTTTTGTTATGTGGGTTTTTGTTTCGTTTTGTTTCTTAATATACATGTTGCTGTCAGGGTCAGGTTATGGGCACGGAGCGAGCTGCTCAGTATTGGGACCAAAGGTCAGATCAGTCTGGGGCCAGGCCAGATCACAACTGCAAAATCACAGTCCATTACCAAATTGAGAGAGTGAGGCAAGAATTGGGGCCAGGCCAGGGTCTTTCCCCAGTGTCAGCAATGGTTAAGTCAGAGACAGTAAACCAGGATCAGGGTTGGAAGTCAAACCTAGGTCAAGAGCCAGGAGTCTGGGATCAAGGTGAATTGCAGCATTGCTCAGACAACCCCCAGAAATTACTTCTTGATTTATATGCAGAGTGGCAGCCAATCAAGGAATCACAGATTGCTGTTCCTCATGCCTCTTAGGGCAGGACTTCCTGCAGGATTTAGCCTCTCAGTTCTGCTTGGTGGCAACCCTGCCTGGGCCCCTGATAGTGACAAGGAAGCGGCACCTGCCTTAAAACCTGCAGATCCCATGGGTTCTTACATTGCCTATGTATTTATGTGAGAGAAGGCAAGCTCAAAGAAACATGCCTTGCACTTGGAGAGGAAGGTGGCAAGGTTTGTGATGGTACTTACTTCCTCGGGGAGTTCATTCTACAGTCTTGTACTGGCCATGGAGAAAGTTCTGTGTCCTGCACAAACAAGCTGTACCATTGAGTTGTCAACCATAATCTTCATCCCAGAGCTTTATGTGGCCTTTTATATACCCTGGGTCCAGGCCATGGAATGCCTTGAAGATAAGGACCAAGATCTTAAACTTGATTGGAAATTCTATGGAAAGCCAGCATAGAGAGCGGAGGACAGGTTTAAGGTGCGTGCAGTAGCCTCTGTTGCTGAGGAAAAGTGCTGCTGGATTCTGTATTAGTTGGAATTTCCTTGTCTACATGGTGGGCTCTATGGAGATCTGATTTCTAAAATACACTAACATATTGTTCATTAATTTGTCCATGTAGATCCTGCTGGTGTGCACTAAAGGTTCCCCAGTGCTGTTTGACTTAGTACTGTTTCAAACAAAATTATCTTAAAGTGCACCAGCAGGATCTACATGGATCAATTAATGTTCAACACATTAGTGTGCTTTAGAAATCATACTGCATTACTCACCACGTAGACAAGACCTAAAGGCTGCAGGCCTTTTGCCCACGTATATAACATTGCTGTAGTCCAGCTGAGACGTGACAAAGATGTGAATAACTGAGGCCAGGTCATCGTCCACCAGGATGGGATAGAGTCTCCTAGCCAACTGGAGATGATAGCAATATTACCGAGTAATGCTTTCTATGTGAGAACTTATGCATTGAGGAATCCAAGAGTACTCCTAAACTGCAAACTGAATTGACCAATTGTAGGTGTGGGCCTTCAACCAGAAGAAACTACACCGTGGATATGAATTCTTGGCCAGGACCACCCACTTTCAAAAATGGGAGGGCTATCCTTCCCGCTTTTTACCAGCCGTAAGGGTGAGCGACAGGGGGAGGGGGTGGAGAGGAGCGAGTGAGGGATTGGGTGGGAGAGGCAGTGCAGAACAGGGCCATAATTGGGTGCCTGTAGCACCCCCACTTTTAGGGTGCTTCTGCCAATACTTGTAGCTTGCCTTTGGCTAGTTTATCTGTGAGCTTGCTCAGGAATGGGAAGTTTGACACTGGCTGGTAGTTGGTTAAAACAGAGGTATCCAGGTATATTCAGCATTGGTCGGATTATTGAGTGTTGGAAGGAAGAAGGGAAGAATTCTTTTCTGAATGATGTTTTAGCTAGCTTAATCAAGAGTGAAACCAGTTGTTCATGGCTCTTTCACAAGCCAGGAAGGGCATGGTTTGGATTCACAAGTCTTGGGTTGAGACTCCTTTAGGGTGTCCATTACTTCTTTGAGTGAACATATTGAACTCTGGGAATGCAGGTGAGCTGTTGGTTTGTGGTTATAGATGGAGTGGATCCATGCTATTTGAGAAGGCTACCCAAACGTGCATGGTATTTTCAGTGAAGTAGGATGATAGCTCTTCACGATGCTTGGCACTCAGTTCCATTGCAAGTTGTAGGCATTCAGGATTGATGAAGTGGTTTACCAGCCTCAATAGCTCCTTGGGGCAAGATTTGGCAGTTTGTGTTCTTGCCATGCATAATTAATTAGAAGTGAGAGAAAGGGGGAAAGCCAGGGCTTTAAAAGTTATGTACTTTTCAGTCTATTAGCTAATCCTTCCCACATTTAATTCAGGATGATACTGCCTGTGTTATGACTTTCATCCGTATTTGGCTTCTATTGTACATTGGGGCGTTAGGGAGAACTGACATTTTATAATTATTATTTTAACATGTTTATTATGGCAGTGCCTAAGAGCCAACAAAGAGTAGGGCCCCATTGTGCTAAGCTGAAAGTAAAATGGGTGAGGGGCACAGGGCAGGGGAGCAGAGGGTTAGAGGGGCAGGCATGGAGTGAAGCTGTGGTGAAGAGACTGTGAGAAAGAGGGAGGAGGACCATTGAAGCAAACAGCCAATTAGCACAGAGCAGAGAAAGTCCAGTCAGAACTGTAGAAAGTTCTCTGAATGTGAAGAGGTCCAAATGTCCCTGCTTTGCCAGGATCTGCCCCTTCCAGCTATTGTCTCTGGCTGGCTCCTTTCTGCAGCCATGGATCCTAGAGCCCCCAGAGTGTATTGGGAACTCACTGGCACAGTTCTAGGTCCAGTGGGAGGCATGGCTTTGGCTGAGCCCCATTTTAGCATCCCTCCCCTCAGTGCAGCTGTCCCTTAGTGTATCCATGACAATGTTTAGATGAAGGATAAAGCTTTCTGTACATCATGGCTACATGATGTGGAGAGAACCATTTAAGGATTTAAATGGTTAATCTGTGATTTTTTAAAATTTTTTTTAGACTGCCAACTTTAAATCTAAATGCTATTTTTCCTCATTAGGAAGGCTTGATAAATATATTGGCTATAATGCAGCCTAATTAACAAAGATAAGTGTATAGGTTGTATTCCTCTGAGAGGGAAAAAAATGAGTTGCATGAGAAAGATGGTTGGGACTCAAGATTATATCAACATCATTGACAGTACTGTTTATGAAGATAATGTTTACAGAGGCCATTGTCTGTCAGAAAGAGGCATTCAGATAATTAAATGTATCCTATTAATCACATTTAATCTTACATTACAACTTTGCAAGAAGGTTATGTCTAATGATCTTTTGTCTGGAGCCACAGGCTTTTGCATTTGCAAAGATTAAACATTTGCTTGCTGGCCCTATTTGCAAAGGTTTTTAGATCCTTAGAAAGATAGATTTTAAAAAGGTACAATTTGATACATCTTTCATTGCTCATTTTCCAAGTTGTTCCAAAGCAATTCTCTTTCTTTGAGGGGAAAATAGGTGCAATAGGGAGTCTCACTGATTGTAATTAATTAATTAATTAATTACATCGTACTAAAATAAATGTGTGCTTCCAGATGACCAGTTTCCAAAATACACAGGATAAATTAACTACTCTAGAATAGAGCCAATTTCTGTTCTCAGTTGCACTGCTTCCAAGCTAGCCCAGTTGCAATTATTTAGAATTTCCTCTGAATATTTATCCTATATAATGTAGTAAGTACATTTTAAAGTAAGTATAACTTGTTTCCATAAAATCATTCATTCATATATGTTTTCATTCACACACACACACACACACACACACACACACACACATACACACACACGGTGAGCTGTACTAATTTTCCTGCAATAAGTACTTTCTGGACAGCAGTTAATAATAACCTTAACTCTAATTTAGTGTTTTATCTACCCACTGGGAAGGGAGAGAGATAAATATGTCTTTTTAAATATTTGGAAAGTGCTCACATATTACAGTGAAGAACACCAATATGATAACCTAGATAGATGGATACAAATGGCAATTAAGATTCTTCTATGAACAGGGATGATCTGGTGTGAAAGACTTTGGAATACTTCTGGATCTAACCTGTACTCATAGAAATAATACTTAGCACTTTACAACCATAGATCTCAAAGCACTTTAAAAAGGTGGACTAGTATTACTGGCCTCACTTACAGATGGAGAAACTGGCACAGAAATAAAGTGACTTGCCCAAAGTTACACAAGTGGTCAGTGTCAACCAAAAATAAAACCCAGTTCTTGTGCGCCCTGCTGTAGCACAGGTGCCGACTTTCTAATGTGCAGGGGGTTCTCAACCCTGGCTCTGCCCCAGACCCCGCCCCCACTCCACCTCTTCCCCAAGTCCCCACCCCGCCTCTTCCCTTCCCCAAGCACGCCACATCCTCGCTCCTCCCCCACTTCCCCCAGAGCCTCCTGCATGCCGCGAAACAGCTGATCGCGGGAGGCACAGGGAGGGAGGGAGGGAGAGGTGCTGATGTGCAGGGCCCGCTAGCAGGGGGGAGGTGCTGGGGGAAAAAGGGGGCTGATAGGGGGGCTGCCGATGGATTCTCAGCACCCACCATTTTTTCCCCGGGGGTGCTCCAGCCCCAGAGCACCCACAGAGTCAGTGCCTATATGCTCAGTATTGCCTGAACCAAGATGTCTCACTGAGGTATGTACTATGTTTTGTCTCATTTGTACTATGTAGAGGATGATTAGATCTTTTGAATTATCTATCAGAACCTTCAAAGTAATGCCCTGATCCTTATACACGTGCTTAAGTTGCTGTCATGAGCAGAACTACTTACAATGAAATTACTCACAGTAGTAAAGTTAAGGTGAAAGCACATGCATAAGTGTTTGTGGGATTGGGGCCCAATTTTTTTCCTGCTGAAATCCTAATGGTAACAGGATTGGGCCCCAAATTTATTTTCATTGTCTTACGAATTGGCAAGTTTATTTACACTATATTGATTCCAAAATATTTTATCATGGTTAATGGTATATTCTAGTGAATGCCAAAGCAATTTGTTATGATTAGCCACTTAGTACAATGTGTTGCTAGGTTTATTCATTAAATTATGGACAGAGATGGAATAGACCTATTAGGTCATCTTGGCCATCCTTGTACTATTGTAGGATGATTTATTACTTACCTGCAAACTTAAGAGACAAAATGTAGGATACTGAACTTCAAAATAAATAAATAAATAAAACATGACAAAATGGTGGATGTAAATATATATACAGAAGGCCCCTGTACCGAGGAAGGTAGCAGGAAGGAAAGAGAGTGGGCCCGCCAACCACTCTTTTCTTCCCCACTACAGCCAGGAGACCACTCTAGGACACTAAATCCAAACAGCATCCACATGAGCTTTCACCTTGCAGCTTCCTCCAGGGGCAGCCTATAAAAGGCCCCAGTTGCCTGGAGGGGCAGCAGCAGACGATGTCTCTCCATCCCTGTCCTCTGCTTTCCCTACCAACTCTAGGCCCTGGTCTACACTACAGGGTTAGGTCGAATTTAGCCACGTTAGGTCCATTTTATAATGAATGCGTCTACACAAGCAACCCCGTTCTGTCGACCTAAAGGGCTCTTAAATCGACTTCTGTACTCCTCCCTGGCGAGGGGAGTAATGCTAAAATCAACCTTGCTGGGTCGAATTTGGGGTAGTGCGGACGCAAATCGACGTTATTGGCCTCCGGGAGCTATCCCAGAGTGCTCCAGTGTGACCACTCTGGACAGCACTTTGAACTCCAATGCACTAGCCAGGTACACAGGAAAAGCCCCAGGAACTTTTGAATTTCATTTCCTGTTTGGTCAGCATGGCGAGCTCAGCAGCACAGGTGACCATGCAGTCCCCCCAGAATCGGAAACGAGCTCCAGCATGGAGCGAATGGGAGACACTGGATCTGAATGCTGTATGGGGAGAAGAATCTGTGCAGGCAGAACTCCAATCAAAAAGAAGAAATGCTAATATATATGCCAAAATTGCACAGGGCATGATGAACAGAGGCTACAACAGGGACACACAGCAGTGCTGTGTGGGAGCAAGCCTACCAAAACACAAAGGAGCCAAACGGTCGCTCTGGGTCAGAGCCCCATACATGTCGCTCTATGATCAGCTGCATGGCATTCTGGGGGGGACCCTACCACTACCCCACTACTATCCGTGGACACCGGCAAGGGGGGAGTCTCACGCAACACAGAGGAGGATTTTGTGGATGAGGAAGAGGAGCAGGAGGAAGAGGAGAATGCGCAGCAGGCAAGCGGTGAATCCGTTCTCCCCGGCAGCCAGGACCTTTTCATCACCCTGGAGCCAATACCCTCCCAAAGCGGGATCCCCGACCCTGAAGGCGGAGAAGGCTGCTCTGGTGAGTGCACATTTGTAACTACAGTACAGGCTTTAAAAGCAATAGTGTTTAATGTTTGATTTGCCCTGAAGACTTGGGATGCATTCGCGGCCAGCAGGGCCGGCTTTAGGCCAATTCAACCAATTCCCCTGAATCAGGCCCTGTGCCCAAGCCCCAGTACGGTGTACCGGCAAGAGCTGGTGCACCATACTGGGGTGGCCCGGCTTCCCCAGGGGGCAATTTAAAGGGCCTAGGCCCTTTAAATTGCCACCAGAGCCCCACTGCTGGAGCCCTGGGGTAGGATTGCAGGGCTCTGGGGGATATTTAAAAAGTCCAGGGCTCCCGCTGCCTCTACCGCCCCGGCCCTTTAAATAGCCGCCGGAGCCCCGACGCTTCCCCAGGGCTCCAGCGGCTATTTAAAGGGCCGGGGCGGTAGAAGCAGGGGAGCCCCGGGCCCTTTAAATAGCCCCCAGAGTCCTGGGATAGTGGGGGACTCGGGGGCTATTTAAAGGGCTGGGGCTCCAGCTGCCTCTGCTGCACCCGCTGCCCGCACCGGCCCCACAACCCCTGCCCTGCCCGCAGCCAGTCCCTGTCTCCAGCTAGCCCTGCACCCCCTGCCCGCAGCCAGCCCCTGCTGCACCCCCACCCTACCTCCAGCCCCGCACCCCCTGCCCACAGCCAGCCCCTGCCGCACCCTCTGCCCTGTCTCCAGTCAACCCCTGCTGCACCCCCCTGCCCAAAGCCAGCCATCCCTGCACCCCCTGCCCTGCCCGCACCAGCCCTGCACCCCCTGCCCCCCCTGCCCTGCCTGTAGCCAGTTCCGCACCCCCTGCCCTGTCTCCAGCCAACCCCTGCCATACCCCCCTCCCTGAAGCCAGCCAGTCCCACACTCCTCTGTCTCCAGCCCTGCCAACCCCTGCTGCACCCCCCTGCAGCCCTGCCTGAAGCCAGCCAGCCCACCCCACACACACCCCGTCTCCAGCCAGCCCCACACCCCTTGCCCTGCCTGCAGCCAGACCCTATCTCCAGTCAACCCCTGCCCTGTCTCCAGCCAGCCCCACGTCCACTGGTGCCCTGCAGTTCCCAGGGCAGTAACCCTGCACAGCTGCTTCAATGAGGGGGGCAGGGAGCAGCTGGGACCCACACATGTGCACACCATTAGGGTGACGAGACAGCAAGTGTGAAAAATCGAGATGGAGGGTGGGGGTTAATAGGATCCTAGATAAGAAAAAGATCCAAAAATCGGGACTGTCCCTATAAAATCGGGACATCTGGTCACCCTAGCAACCCCCAGGGACTGGCGGGGACCCACACATGTGAAACGGAACTCATTAATAACCAATTAACAGCATATATGACACAATGTACATAATATATAATTTTATTATTTATATAGTTTTGGAAAGTAAATAATACATGGAAGAAATGAAAGGTGTTTTTTTTTTGTTAGTCATCCATGCCTGGGCCCCGCCGAAAATGTTCGAATTGGGCCCCGCGCTTCCTAAAGCCGGCCCTGGCGGCCAGTTCAGCTACTGGAAAAGTCTGTTAATGTGTCTGGGGCTGCAGCAGGAATCCTCCAGGGACATCTCCATGAAGCTCTCCTAGAGGTACTCTGAAAGCCTTTGCAGAAGGTTTCTGGGGAGGGCTTTCTTATTTCGTCCTCCACTGTAGGGCACTTTACCATGCCAAGCCAGTAGCAAGTAGTCTGGAATCACTGCAGCACAAAGCATGGCAGCGAATGGTCCTGGGTTTTGGTCGTATTCAAGCCACATTCTATCTATATCTTTTTGTGTGAGCCTCAGCAGAGTGCTATCATTCATGGTCACCTGGTTGAAATAGGGGGATTTTTGTAAGTGAACAGAAAAAGGACCCTGTTCGTGCTGGGCTGTTTGCACTTGGATAAAAGGGATCATCCCTTTGAATAGCCACGCAGCAGCGGGAAGGGATCATCCCAAATAGCCACGCGGAGGGGTGGGGGGAGATGTGTGCTGCATATCCACCCGAAAACCGCAGCCCCTCCTTTTAAATGGCAAACCCAACCAGCATTGCTTGCTATGGGAAAGGAGTGCGCTGCTATTTGAAAACATTCCCACATGTTATCAAGGCATTAGAAGCCAAACCTAGGTACCCTTTGGCTTACCATGGCTGCCTGGAAACCGAATTCTGTTGCCCAGCCATGTGTGATGTGTCACCATACCAGCAGGCACTCAGTATAAAAGGCAAAATGCAACCTTGTACCTAAAACACGTGTACTGTCTGCTGTGAATTGCTTGATTCACTGTGAAAGAGTCTCCCTTTTGTTCTCAGAAATGTATCATCTTAAATTTTACTCTCCCTTTTTATCCCTCCGCAGGTGCAAATGTTTCTATGCTCCTCCTATCATCTCTGTCCCTGAGATTATCGCAGATTAGAAGGCGAAAAAAAATCACACTCGTGATGACATGTTTTCCGAGCTCATGCAGTACTCCCGCACTGATAGGGCACAGCTGAATGCATGGAGGCATTCAGTGGCAGAGTCCAGGAAAGCATTAAGTGAGTGTGATGAGAAGAGGCAGGATGCAATGCTGAGGCTAATGGGGGAGCAAACGGGCATGCTCAGGTGTCTGGTGGAGCTGCAAGAAAGCCAACAAGAGCACAGACCGCCACTGCGTCCACTGTACAACTGCCTACCCTCCTCCCCAAGTTCCATATCCTCCTCACCCAGACACCCAAGAACATGGAAGGGTGCGGGGGAGAGGAAAGAGGCTCCGGGCACCCAGCCACTGCACTCCAGAGGATGGCCCAAGCAACAGAAGGCTGTCATTCAAATGGTTTTGATTTGTAGTGTGGCTACAATAAGCAATGTGGCCTTGTCCTTCCCTCCTCCCGCACCTCACCCTACCCTATCTGGGATACCTTATCAGTTATCTCCCCCTTTTTTTTTTTTTTTAATTAATAAAGAAAGCATGCATGGTTTCAAAACAATAGTGACTTTATTTCCTTTGCCAGCTGTGATCGAAGTGGGGAGGGTGGTTGGCTTACAGGGAGTTAAAATCAACAAAGGGGATGGGTTTGCATCAAGGAGAAACACACACAACTGTCACACCGTAGCCTGGCCAGTCATTAAACTGGTTTTCAAAGCCTCTCTGAAGCACTGCATGGCAACCTGTGCTCTTCTAATCTACCTGATGTCTGGCAGTTCAAAACTGGCAGCCAAGCGATTTGCCTCAACCTCCCACCCTGCCATAAACGTCTTCCCCTTACTCTCACAGATATTATGGAGCACACTGCAAGCAGTAATAACAATGGGAATATTGGTTGCGCTGAGGTCTAACCTAGTCAGCAAACAGCGCCAGCGAGCTTTTAAATGCTCAAAGGCACATCCTACCACCATTCTGCACTTGCTCAGCCTATAGTTGAACTGCTCCTTACTACTGTCCAGGCTGCCTGTACAGCTTCATGAGCCATGGGAGCAAGGGATAGGCCAGGTCTCCAAGGATAACTATTGGCATTTCAACATCCCCAATAGCAATTTTCTGGTCTGGGAAGTAAGTCCCTTCTTGCAGCTGCTCAAACAGCCCGGAGTTCCTAAATATGCAAGTGTCATGCATCTTTCCCGGCCATCTCACGTTGATGTTGGTGAAACGTCCCTTATGATCCACCAGTGCTTGCAGCACCATTGAGAAGTACCCCTTGCGGTTTACGTACTAGTTGGCAAGGTGGTCCGGTGCCAAGATGGGGATATGCCTTCCCTCTATTGCCCCACCCCAGTTAGGGAACCCCATTGCAGCAAAGCCATCCACTAGGACCTGCACATTTCCCAGAGTCACTACCCTTGATAGCAGAACGTCAGTGATTGCATTGGCTACTTGAATCACAGCAGTCCTCACAGTAGATTTGCCCACTCCAAATTGATTCCCGACTGACCAGTAGCAGTCAGGCGTTGCAAGCTTCCACAGGGCTATTGCCACTCGCTTCTCAACAGTCAGGGCAGCTCTCATCTTGGTATTCCTGTGCTTCAGGGCGGGGGAAAGTAACTCACAGAGTTTAGGAAAGTGGCCTTACACATGCGAAAGTTTCGCAGCCACTGGGAATCATCCCATACCTGCAACACTATGCAGTCCCACCAATCTGTGCTTGTTTGCCAGGCCCAGAATCAGTGTTCCACTGTATCAACCAGCCCCATTGCTGCCATGATGTCCCAATTGCCACAGCCCATGCTTTCAGGAATGTCTGTGTCCATGTCCTCATCACATTCGTCCTCGTGCTGCCTTCTCTTAGCCAGGTCCTGCACATTCTGCAGTATAATGCACGAGGTGTTTACAATGCTCGCAACAGCAGCGGTGAACTGAGCGGGCTCCATGTTTGCGGTGCTATGCCGTCTGCACGGGTAACCCAGGCAAAAAGGTGCAAAATGATTGCTTGCAGTTGCTTTCATGGAGGGAGGAAGGGAGGGAGGGAGGGGAGAGTAACGACATGTACCCAAAACCACCCACGACAATGTTTTTGCCCCATCAGGCATTGGGAGCTTAACCCATAATTCCAATGGGCAGCAGAGACTGTGGGGACTGTGGGATCGCTTCCCACAGCGCACGGCTCTGTGAGTCGATGCTAGCCATGGTAATGAGGACGCACTCCATCGACTTAATGCGCTTAGTGGGGACATACACAATCGACTGTAAAATCGATTTCTAAAAATCAACTTCTATAAAATCGACCTAATTTTGTAGTGTAGACATATCCTAGGACCAGTTGCGGTAGCTGCTCTGGGCACTGGGCTCAAGCAGCACTTAGCCGGGTGGAGAAGGAAGTAACACTCAGAATGGCATAATTTTACACCCACTATTCATGGGTGTAAAAAACGACACAGGATGCAGGGAAATGGAGAGAAGAACTCTTTCTGTTTCAGGCTCTGTCACCTGGCACCTATTGTGCTTGAGAGGGTCCTGTGGTATCCATGCAAGCCATGATTCTGTGTGCAGTATTTCTTATAAGCGTCCTTTACAATTTAACATGCAAGCTGATTGGAAGTTCTAAACGACCACTGAAATATATTTTGGCACAATATTAAGTGGCAATAGTGTAATCTTATCTAATGAGGTTTGTGGTACAATTATGACCCTGAGGGCACAGAGAGGGTATTTAATCAAAGAGGAAGGAACTTTCATGATAGAGTAGGACAAGGAATGCAACTCCATCTGAAACTATGGGATAGCAGAGGAATTTTAAGCGAACAGTGAATGTTACTTTTAAATGTATTAATAATTTAATCAAAATTATAAAAATGTATTTTACCTAACAATTTGTAAAGCCTCCTGTTTTGTCATATGCTCCAATGGGAGCTACATTCCCTGTACCCTACTCTTATCTGATTTGAATTCCTGATGACAAGTACTGAATGATGATAGCTCTCTCTGGGAAACATTCACAGCTATGAACAGAGCAAAACAGAGTCTCAATTGTTTTTATGCTCTGCTCTCTCCCTTCCCCCCCACCCCCAATGCACATTGAAATTTTCACAAGCTACTTAAGGAACCAGCAAAAATCGGATGCCTAAAGAGGGTCCTCAAAGCTCGAGCAAAAATTTACTAGAAACCTTAAGCTTAAGGGAGTTTACCTCTTAAATAAAAAGAAGAACAGGAGTACTTGTGGCACCTTAGAGACTAACAAATTTATTAGAGCATAAGCTTTCGTGGACTACAGCCCACTTCTGTTATGCATCCGAAGAAGTGGGCTGTAGTCCACGAAAGCTTATGCTCTAATAAATTTGTTAGTCTCTAAGGTGCCACAAGTACTCCTGTTCTTCTTTTTGCGGATACAGACTAACACGGCTGTTACTCTGAAACTTACCTCTTAAATGTTTACTAAGGCCTTGTCTACACAAAAACATTGTATCACTTTAAGAAAATTGGTTTAGAACCTGATTTGTATAAATCAGTGCAACTCCCTCAATGGGTTTAAGAACATTTATACCAAGAAAGTTTCACCAATTTAGCTAAATCATTTTCTAAACCAATATAGTTTAATTGGTTCAATTTTTGTTTATAGACAAGGTGCAAGTATACACAAGTGCTAGATGTTCCCCCCCAATAAAAAGAAGAAATGGTGCACAGAATGGAGTGGACCCTCAGAAAGAACAGCAGATACACATTACCTTCTCACCCCTAGCTTACCCGAACCCCTCCATATCACTTTTATGATTTAGTTACTGTGTGAAACGAAGAGGTATTGTCTGACTATGGTATGGAGGAGCCACTGTATGTGTCAGGTCTCCTTCTCCGAGGACATAAAGGATCAAAAAGATACTGCCTTTCTTATCAATCCACACAACTAAAACTCCCATCCAAACTCTCATTATCTCCTATCTCAATTACTGCATCATCCTCCTCTCTGGCCTTTACAATTGCAATCTAGCTGTGCTCACAACTATTCAGAATGCTGCTGCAAAGATTAGTTTTCTAGCCCATCACTTTGACCATGTCACTCCTCTCTTTGCATCCTCCCCGCCCCCCCCCCCCCGCTCTCATTTCTCTATCACATCAAACATAATCTGCTTATAGTTACTTTCAAGCTCCTTCATGGTCAATTCCAATACTACCTATCATCTCTCATTTACTATCAAGCTGTTGATGCTCATCTCCAAATGGCACATGATGCCAGCCTCCATTGACCACTTATTTAAACAAGCATTTTCATGATTTCTTCTATGCTCTGCTTCATACTGGGAGACACTCCCCATAAAATCCACAATGCTACCTCATTATCCACCTTAAAATCCCTCCTCAAAGTTCTCCTTTGCCATGACGTATTTAAAAAAAAATAAAATAAAATAAAGGTCTCCGCTGGTGTGCAGAGCATGCTGACAAATACTGTCTCATTGTTTCTCCGTACTCCCCTCTCTGTCTATATCCATCTGTTGTCTCTTGTCTTATACTTCGTTTGTAAGCTCCTTGGGCAGGGACCATCTTTTTGTTCTGTGTTTGTACAGTACAATGGGATCCTGATCTATGACTAGGCTCTTACTAGGTGCTAGCTAATACAAATAAATAATAAGGCTTAACATTCTGCAAGGTGGGCAAATACATGTTGCTATCAGCAGGCTAGTCCATGACAACACAGAAAAAGTTTCTGGCAGCAGGAGACTGAGTGAGTTCTTATCTGTGTTACAGTAGTGGCTAGCGACTCCAACCAGATCAGGGACCCATGGTGCTAGGTACAAATACATAGTAAGAGAAAGTTCCTGTTCAGAAGAGCTTACCGTTTAAATAGACAAGATAAAGGGTAGGAGAAGAAAAAGAGACACACAGGTGAAGTAAGTTAACCAAGGTCACACAGCATATCAGTGATGGAGGTAGAAATAAGCTCACGTCTCCTGTGTCCCAGGCTAGTGCCATATCCAGTAGACCACACTACTTTAAAGCCACTCTTGCTTCACTACCCCTTCCTGAAGTTTATCCCCAAACCCAAAGTCAGTAGGAATATTTCCATTGACCTCAATGGGTTATGGATCAAGCTCCAAATACAGGAAGAGAGTATCTAAGAATTAGGCCCAAAGTGTCTCCTCTGCCCAAGGAGCTATATGAAGTGTTTTCTAGAAGGCAGAGCATTAATCCAGTGTCAGGCCTGGCCTACACCTAAAACTTAGGTCAACCTATATCACTCAGGGGTGTGAAGTGACCTAAACCCTGCTACAGACACCACTAGATCAATGGAAGAATTCTTTCGTCAACTTAGTTACCACCTCTTGAGGGGGTGGATTTACTACAGTGATGGAAAAACCCCTTCTGTTGCTGTAGCACTATAGTGTAGACATTTGCTATCGCGGTGAAGCTGCAGCACTTGTAGTGTAGACATAGCCTCAGTATGAAGTGGAGTCTGGCAGATAGCCAAATATTGTATAGCCCTGTGCTGGAAAACTATAATAGTATGTTTATAAACTTAAGGGGGGGAAATTGAGTAATTAAAAAACAAACAAACAAACAAAAAAACACAAAACCCACAATCAAACACACATCACCACATACAATTAAAACTGTTTACCTACCCTAAAAACTTGTGACCAGAGACTTGAGACATTCTACAAATTAGGGAGAAGTATTATAGTGTTTATCATCTCTGGTTCTTTTTTGCTGTCCATGAACAGCTGTCATGGAATAAGCAAAATTTCTGCTGCCTAATTTGAAAGGGAAAACAGCCTCCCCTGTAGCATTCTGCACCCAAGTGAACCATTTCTGTAGAGCAGTCTTTCAAATTTCAAGTAATAAAAAGTTTGATTGCAACTTTATATAGCTGTAGTCTGGCTACCTACCATTTGCCAGTATCTCTGGAGTGGAATAACACTATTTTTGTGTGGGCAGGAAAGAAATTTAGATTAAAGAGTGGTCACAGTGTTGATTATTTATCATGTTCGTGCATTAATAAAGTTGCTTTTCCAAACATTTTGATTTGCATCTGGTGACATTTTTAATCTAATAAAACAGTTTAATTGACATAAATATTTTCTATATCTCTGCCAAATCACCACCAAACAAAATTAACTTGCAAGGCAAACAACAAAGAACCAGTTAAAATCCCTTTGGCATTCCCCTCGGAATCAAAAGCCACTTAGAATAAACATATGCCAGCTCAACAATTTGAAATGTCTTATACATATCTTTCTAATAGCCTCTGCAATAATGAACAGAACAAAGAAAAGACGCCAGCACATCACAAATATGAGGCTGTTGAAAGGATTAAGCATAATCCTGTCTCACCAATGAATAAAGAAAATAAGAAATGGAACTGTGTCATGTTGAATAGCACTGAGTCATAGATACGTTTATGACAAGTGTTTTGGTTTTTTGCCCCCAAAGAATTTTGTAAAGAAGGTCATGCATGAATTATGAGGAAAATGGCATTATTACTAAGGATAACAAGGCAAAAAAAAAATCTTGGCTTAATTTGTAAAGGACTTTGGTTCAGCTGGAACACTCTGCCAAGTAAAGACAGAACAGTAGCTTTTTTATTAAGCTTATAAAATCAACTAACAAGTGGAGAAATCCCACAGCTAAAATAATACATTGACTAGCAGACACAGTAGAAATATGAAGGAAATTTTAGCACCATTTTTAGGGACTTTTTACCTAAACATCAATGCCATTTTTGCTGGGGTTGGGGTGGAGGTGTCTTAATTTTTTATTCGATTAGACTTTGATCTAATATTTTAATTCCAAATACAGTATGAAATAAGGAGGCTCAAACATATTTATCAACTCAGACTACCAAGGATGCTCATTCTTATCACCTTGTCCTTATTTCAACCCCACTCCCATGCACTGATCTCTCTCAACTGATTTCCCACAAACACCCTCACCCTTTCGCAGTTCCTGGAATATCATGGCAGAAGATTCCCCCACACTGATGAACTGTACTGGCCAAACTGTTCTAAAGGATCCATCATCTTAGACAAGTCTACCACATTAGGGATCATATTATTTTATAGCATTGTTTGGTCTTACCTATGTAGATGGCATCAACCAGGTTCTAACTCCATTATCAAAATCTGTTGTAGACCAGGATTCAGATTTACTCCACATGGCATAGACTCTGGCAGCAGTCCCCAGAAGCATAAAGTCTACCAGGGGAAGTTGTCGTGATAAGTGGTCAGAGCCACTGCTCTGCCACAAAGAAAGACTTAGTGACCAAGCTGTCACAGATCCACAGTTCTGGTCTATGCCTCAGCCTATAACCAGTCCCTTGAGAGTGACCCCTTTAGTGTGCGTAGCCCCAAGCACTCACACAATTCCATAGCGGCCCACTCATAGCCTCCAAGACTCCGAAACTGGGCCTTCAGACATTAGCGATTCCTGTCTCGCTCTCCGCAGATCTTTGCAGCTAGTCCAGCCAAGCTAGAGTCCTGCGGGAGGCTTGTACTGTACGCCTTCAGGACAATGCTCTTGATGAATATTTGCAGAGACACCTGGCAGTCTTTTCAAAATGATGCAACAATTTATTAGTCACCTGGCATATAGACTCTGAAAGTCCTTATGTTAACAAAGGCAGGCAAAGATTAAGATAGTGTTTAGCCTGACCAATGCCAATCCAGGGCTCCCTTGAGCCATGCTGCTGTTGAAGCCCTCTTGGCCTTCTCTCACTGTCTCTGTCCCTTTCTCCAAAGGCCAGCACTTAATCCAGCCACATGACACCATTGTCCTTTGTTCTCCAGCTGGGGATTTTGCCCTGCTTTCCTGCCAAGAGGTGGGGAAAAAATCTCCTTCCTCTTGGCTGCTGGTTGCTAATTGTGAACGTTCTGGCCATTGGGGTTCCCATTGTCTTTCCAGTTCCTCCATTCATATGGGTTGACTTCAGCCAGTCCTTTAAGAACAGATAGCTATGTGACACACCACCTCATGTCCCCTGCTTTGCCCCAAGAGCAGCTTTTCAACCTTTTATACTCCATGCATAGCAGTGTGAAGTACAGTGAAAACTGAGACACAGATAGGAATCAAAAATATTACCAAAATTCCCTCTTAGTCACACAAGCACAGACCAAAAATACCTTGTGCTGGCTAAGGGAGAGCATGGCCAGGGCAGGACACAACTTCAAGCTGCCCACTTCCCAATAGAATCATAGAATATCAGGGTTGGAAGGGACCTCAGGAGGTCATCTAGTCCAACCCCCTGCTCAAAGCAGGACCAATCCCCAACTAAATCATCCCAGCTTTAAAATAAATTAATGGAGATATCCTATCTCCTAGAACTGGAAGGGACCTTGAAAGATCATCAAGTCCAGCCCCCTGCCTTCACTAGCAGGACCAAGTACTGATTTTGCCCCAGATCCCTAAATGGCCCCCTCAAGGATTAAACTCACAACCCTGGATATAGCAGGCCAATGCTCAAACCACTGAGCTATCCCTCCCCCAACCAAAGGAGGGCAGTCAAGTGACATCACCCTAGGAGTGAATCCCAGCTAGGGTATCAGAGGCCATTTACCCATCCCTGTTCCATCGTGGGTGAATATAGTCCCAGAGCTGCAACAGTTTGGTAATGTGGTCATAAACCATTTGGTCCTGTTTATATAATCAAGACTAAACTGAGTTATGTGGTCAGGACTGCCAAGACAATTCCTCAACAGTAGAGATGGCAGTGCAGTGGGACCCTAACCTCCTAGGAGTCTATTGCACTGTTCTCTCCAACAAAACCTCTCTGACCAGGAGCATGGGGAGAACTTGGGGATGCTTTCAGGATTTCACTCATAAGGGGGGGAGGGGGAAAGATTGTTATTGAAACACTGTAAAAAAAAAATCTTCAATACATAAAGTCTGTGGGAGTGAGCACAAAAGAGAAAAGCAGGGGCCGTCACCTAATATTGTCAGAGGAGGTAGGGGATGCAAGTGGATTTTGACAGCTTTGGAGTTGGGGATATTTATCACTGACATTAGGTAGATGGATTTTTCAACTACAGCACAAACTGATGGGTTAGGTGAATTTGTTCCTAGCAGGGTTTGAGAGAGGACAGAAGTTGGGTAGGAAAATTGACAGGTAATGTCCCTATGTTCCATTTCCTATTGTGCTCTGCTGCTTAACTTTAAACATGAGCTTGCTACCCAGAGGTGACTACAGTTTGAACTTACTCTTTGAATTGTTGCATGCTGTACAGCAGGAGTAGTCAATTATTTTTTGTCAAGGTCCAGATATAATCAATGTCCAGAATCCAGAGAAAATAATAAAAAATAACAATACCAGTAAGTAGTATATAAAAAGATTTTGCAATCCATTCAAAAGCATCTGGCAGTCCAGAATTGGCCTGTGGTCTGTCTACTGACTACCCCTGCTGTAGAGCAATGGAGGTGTGAGCATTCAATCTTGCAGCACATTATTTCATGTGAGATTTAGATATTGGTGGGTGTGACGTTCCCCTCTGATGTTATCAGGACCGTTGATCTGCTAGGTCACTCCAATCCTTGACTCTGGGAGCCAGCCTTACCCTGCTCTGCTGTGAGAACCCCCAATCCTGGGCTGTTCACGCACAGCCTCTGGCATATAAGCTGCTCCTTAGATTGTGCAACTGAATGACACTAGCCAACACCTCCGGTCCCAGACACAATCCTAGGAACCTCTGTCTTGCAGTGTCCAGTTATGCCCGCTGGACACTGCAAGTTTATATGAGTTCATCAATTTAACAAAGAAATTGATATGTACCAGGCCTGTTATCCCAAGGGGAGTCTATGCCACACTTCAAACCAAACACACTGCTTCAGGTAGAACAAACAAACAGATATTAACTATAAAGATATGTTTTGACTTATAATCACTTAAAAATCTAAGTCAGATTTGGTCAAATGAAATAAAAGCAAAACGCATTCTGAGCTGATCTTAACACTTTCAATGCCCTTATAAACTTAGATGCTTATCACCACAGGCTGGCTAGTTGCTCTTCAGCCAGGCTCTCCCCTTTGATCAGCCCTTCAGTCGCTTGGTGTGGTGTCTGTAGATGTAGGTGGAAGAGAGAGAGCATGGCAAATCTCTCTCCCTTTTATCATGTCCTTTCTTCCCTCTTGGTTTTGCCATCCCCACTTCAGAGTCAGGTAAGCATTAGCTCATCACAATTCCAAACTGACCAAAGGAAGGGAAGAGACTCCCTCGAGAGGCCTTGGCTACACTTGCAAGTTACAGCACAATAAAGCAGGCCTGGGCGCCCTAGCTCACTCCCCGGCAAGGCACGTAGAACGCTGACTCCACAGCTACAGTGCTGCTGGTTCTCCACCTCGGTGAGTGGAATAACGTTTGCTGTGCCCCTGCTGGAGCGCCGCGGCGCCAGTGTGAACAAGGTGTTGCGTTACTGTGCTGTGATCAGCCTCCGGAAACATCCCATAATCCCCTTAAGTCAAGTGGCCACTCTTGTCATTGTGAAATCAGCTGCAGGAATGTGGAAATGCCCTTTCAAAGCTCCGTTTCAGAGAAGCCGACTGCTTATCATCTCTGAGAAAAAGCAAACATTTACTGTTTGCTTTGAGTGAGTGAGAGAGAGGCGGGAGGGAAACGAGGGGTCTGAATTTACAAGACAGCATGCTGACACACTCAGCACCCCAAAAACCCACTCTCTCTCCCCCCACATACACACAACATACTCCCTGTCACACTCCACCCCACCCCCCATTTGAAAAGCACGTTGCAGTCACTTGCATGCTGGGATAGCTGCCCATAATGCACTGCTCCCAATGCCGCTACAAGTGCCGCAAATGTGGCCATGCCAGTGCACTTGAAGCTGTCAGTGTGGACAGACTGCAGCGCTTTCCCTACTGCGCTCTACGAAGGCGGGTTTAACTCACAGCGTTCTACATCTGCAAGTGTAGCCATGCTCTAAGAGATTCTTTTGTTGCTGCCTAGGCCAGCGTCCTTTGTTCCTGTGAGGCTGGGCTTGGTTTGTCCCATACCTGACCTGATGAGGTGTGAACTGCCGCTCTGTTCTTGGAGAGTTTCTGCATGGGCTTGCTTTAAGCCATGAGGATACATTTTTCAGTCTCATAACTATATACATGAAATTATAACCTATAACATAACTATAACATCACTATAACAACCATGCTCAGTGCATCATGAATCTTCCTAAGATACCCAACATAAACTTTGCATTGGATACCATACAATCGTTTTACAAGGATGAACATGGGGGTGCTGGGTGTTCCCCCGAGGTACTGAGCATCACAGTGGCACAACAAACTGCACAACAGTTAACTGGGGAGGAGCCTTTGTAGCTAGGCTTCCAGTTCAACTCAATACCACAAAGATGGCAGAGCGCTAGGAAGTCACTGATTACCTGTAATCAAACCACCTTGAATTGTGAACCAGTCAACTCTAACATATTCTATGTAGGTTCTTATACCATGCTCTTCATCATAGTACCTGACTGTCTTCCAATAGTGCATTAAGCAACCTGCCTCACATCTAGCTTGTTTGTGTTCTCTCATCCTTGCCCAGGGGGAGAAGCGTGTGTAGTGAAGTTTTTGGTTTTATATCATACACACACGCAGACAGGTTGCTGTTTGTTAGAGAAGGCAAGGTCAAAGGAATACACCTTGCACTTCGAGAGGGAAGTGGCGATGGTTGTACTGGGTCAGTACTTTGAAAAGAGACCTCCAAGGAACAAATAGGTGCTGCAGGAAGTTGATTTTGTAGGTGATACTTTCCTCTCTAAGTCAGTTTTTGATCAGTGGCCCAGCCTGATGTTTGCGGGGTGATACTGTACTGCTAGAGGTGTTGTCTTTCAGATAAGATGTAGAGACAAAGTCCTGTTCACTTGTGCTGATTAGAGATTTCCCAGTACCTGGCTAAATTCCAACTTAAATAGTTACATTCTGCTCACGTACATTCCTCCCACATTGTCCCCTCTGTGTAGTATTCTACCCTTCCTGACCATAAGCATCACCGTCTGTAATTAAACAGCTGCTACATTTCAGTGCAGAAGCAAGTGAACTGACCCTTACTTCCATCTTCTAGTGGCATAGAGAGGCTTTATTATCATTTGTAACATGCTGTAAGTACCTTAGCTGAAAGATACCATATAAGTGCAAAGAATTACTTTATTGAAACTGGGACAAAGGACTGGTTTCAGCTATAACAGGCTGGAAATGTAAAACTGGGACATCCATAGAAAACTAGGGCATGATGTGTGTGAGGTGCAGATAGTTGTTGGACATGAGGAGGAGGATGCCCAGGGAGTTCAACCTTGTTTGTTTGTTTCCTGTGCATAATACAATATGCCGTAAATAAATTAAATTATTTCCATTTCCAGATACCTCATTTTAAATCTTGCTTAGGTCTCAAGGGGAAGAAGTTGGGTGATTTCAGTGTAATCCCTTTAGAAATGTATTCTGTTCACATGATCACTGTTCAGCACAATTAGTAATTCTCTATAGGAGAAGCCAAGCACTGAAACATATGAGTTATTACAAGCTTAGGTTAAGGAGGACAGGGTTGCACTGACAGCCTTTACAATGATATCTTATACCTTATGAGATCCAGCAGCATGATATTTGAAAGGGACATTAATGAGCCTTGGAATACTTCTGCATCTTACTGTACTTATACAGCAGAAGAGGGCAGGGCGAGCTGTGGCCTCTCCCCTGAAGACTGCCAGGGAAAGGAGTAAGGGTGCAGAGTTGTCTGATTTAGAAGACATTGCTGTCATTTTTACTGTAGATTAAAGAGATCGTATAATTTCAGAATTAAATCATAGGAAGAGGAAGGGGTGTATGTACAAAACTATAGGGATATTAAATTGTAAGTAGGGTAAACCTACATGTGAATATCCTAGACGGCATCTCCAAGATCTCACTGCCTATTTAATGGAACTACTGTGAATTTATTTTGGGTATCAGTCACCTTCTGAGGTAGATACTTACCTTCCATGTTAATCAGTTCCAAGGTTGCCTACTGTTCCTACTTATCCAGGCCAATTTATTGAAATTAAGTCAGTTTACCTGCTGGTGTACATGATATGAATTCACTGTATTTCCTGACATTCCTGACACTAGCTCCTGGAAAAGTTATAAACAACAACATGATAAATGAATAGTCCTTTTTAAAGCTCTTCTATACAGAGCTCAAATTATTTAAGTCTGTTACCTTGCAGGTACAATACACAGTGTTCTTTTTATACAATCTGCCACTTGAGACACTAAACTAAACAGATATTCTAGGCCAAATTCTACTCCATTTCAATGGATTTACCCTGAATTTACATTGGTAAAAGACAGAAGAATTCACCCTTACCAATAATGCAGCCGGACAGTCTGAGGTGACCTCTTAAAGTAACTATCATGTGTCTGTTACAGATCATGGATCAAGCATCTGTGTGTCTAACATTTCTAAGTTTTGTCCTAGATGGGCAAGTGTAATTCACATTACTAGGTTTCAGAGTAACAGCCGTGTTAGTCTGTATCCGCAAAAAGAAGAACAGGAGTACTTGTGGCACCTTAGAGACTAACAAATTTATTAGAGCATAAGCTTTCGTGGACTACAGCCCACTTCTTCTTTCTATGTGCATCCAAAGAAGTGGGCTGTAGTCCACGAAAGCTTATGCTCTAATAAATTTGTTAGTCTCTAAGGTGCCACAAGTACTCCTGTTCTTCTTTTCACATTACTAGTGCTCTATGCTCCTGTTTCTACAATCCTGGCAAACCGTTCTCAGTGACAAAGAGGTGATGAAGACTAAGGAAACAATGAAAAAGACATTATTAAAATCAGTAAAACATTCAACAATAATGAGACTTCAAAAAAAAAAATCACTCTCTTAAGAAACTAGTTGCCTGAGGTTGGGTTTAATCTCTGCCCAAAGTGGCAGGAAAAAGGACATCTGGGTGAGACATGCAACCTTTTTACTTCCTCACTCAGATCCTGATTAATCATTTCCTGTCCCCATTCACTGCTTCCAAAGGGAGGGCTTAGGAGGGATTTCATTCCTATGTCAGCAGCATGGCTGACACAAGGACTGAAGTGAGGGTAGCTTAGGGTGACCAGACGTCCCGATTTTATCGGGACTGTCTCGATATTTGCTTCTTTGTCCCGCATACTGACCAACGTTTGGTCGGGACACTGGACAAAAAAGAAATTTTGCCCACCGCTCTGGCACTCGCGGCCCCCCCAGCTGCGCCCCCTCCTCCCCCCATTGGCTCCCTCCCCAAATCCCCGCCCTGGCCCCGCCTCTTCCCCAACCACGCAGCATTCCTTCTCCCTCCCAGGCTTGCAGCATGGCGGTGCAAGCATGGAGGGAGTGGGTGGCTTTGACTCAGCCTTATCTATAATGAATTATTATTATGGTAATACCTAGAGGCCCCAAACACCCTCAAAACTTAGGAAGAGTTCTGATCTGGATAAAAACTTTACAGCTCAGGCCCACCTCTACTGTAAATGGACTTGCACTGAGTTCCATTTCCAGGATGACTATCCTCCAGCAGAGCGAACAGATTTGCTGCATTGGTATTTCTGGTGACCACTAGTTTTTTTACTAGGGCTACTTAGAAGAAATCTAAAAATACTACAGAGGTAAATCATAAAATTCAAAATTCTGCATTCCCTCCCTTTGATTCCCATACCTTGCATCCTGAAGGATAAAAATGACAAGAGCAGCAAGTAGAGGAATTATTAATTTCTGTTCCAGAGTGTCTCTCTCTCACGTGAAAAAAGATTGGTCACCTATTCTTGACCAATCTTATTTAATCTTTTTATTACTGACCTTGGCACAAAAAGTGGGAATGTGCTAATAAAGTTTGCAGATGACACAAAGCTGGAAGGTATTGCCAATACAGAGAAGGATATCATACAGGAAGACTGGATGACCTTGTAAACTGGAGTAATAGTAATAGGATGAAATTTAATAGTGAAAAGTGCAAGGTCATGCATTTAGGGATTAACAACAAGAATTATTATTTAAACTGGGGATGCATCAGTTGGAAGTAACAGAGGAGGAGAAGGACCTCGGAGTATTCGTTGATCACAGGATGACTATGAGCCGCCAATGTGATATGGCCACGAAAAAAGCTAATGTGGTCTTCGGATGCATCAGGCAAGGTATTTCCAGTAGAGATAAGGAGGTGTTAGTACCGTTATACAAGGCACTGATGAGACCTCATCTGGAATACTGTGTGCAGTTCTGGTCTCCCATGTTTAAGAAAGATGAATTCAAACTGGAACAGGTACAGAGAAGGGCTACTAGGATGATCCGTGGAATGGAAAACCTGTCTTATGAAAGGAGACTCAGGGAGCTCGGCTTATTTAGCCTAACCAAAAGAAGGCGGAGGGAAGATATAATTGCTCTTTATAAATATATCAGAGGGATAAATACCAGGGAGGGAGAGGAATTATTTAAGTTCAGTACCAATGTGGACACAAGAACAAATGGATATAAACTGGCCATCAGGAAGTTTATACTTGAAATTAGATGAAGGTTTCTCACCATCAGAGGACTGAAGTTCTGGAACAGCCTTCCAAGGGGAGCAGTGGGGGCAAAAGACATATCTGGCTTCAAGACTAAGTTTGATAAGTTTATGGAGGGGATGGCATAATGGGATAGCCTAATTTTGGCAATTAGTTGGTGTTTTTACTGCTAATAGTCATATGCCCAATGGCCTGTGATGGGATGTTAGATGGGGTGGGATCTGAGTTACTACAGAGAATTCTTTCCTGGGTGTCTGGCTGATGAGTCTTACCCACATGCTCAGGGTTTAGCTGATCACCATATTTGGGGTCTGGAAGGAATTTTCCTCTAGGGCAGATTGGCAGAGTCCCTTGGGGTTTTTTGCCTTCCTCTGCAGCGTGGGGCCCGGGTGACTTGCTGGAATATTCTCTGCACCTTGAAGTCTATAAACCATGATTTGAGGACTTCAATGGTTCAGACATAGGTTTGATACAGGAGTGGGTGGGTGAGATTCTGTGGCCTGCGTTGTGCAGGAGGTCAGACTAGATGATCATAATGGTCCCTTCTGACCTTAACGTCTATGATTCTATGATACAGAATTACTCAGCTTAATTAAAGGGCTGCATATGGGGTCATCTAGTGCAAGAAGAGAATGGCACAGGTTTTTCAGAAAGCCAAGCATATTTCATAAGATGGGTGAGGTAACATTTTATTGGACCAACTTTTGTTGATGCAAGAGGGAAGCTTATGAGCTTACATAGAGCTCTTCTTCAGGTCTGACCTGAAGCTCAAAAGCTTGTCTCTTTCACCAACAGAAGTTAGTCTAATAAGAGATATTACCTTGTCTTTCTAATGTCCTGGGACCAACACAGATACAACACCACTGCAAACGTCTGAATTAACATGAGTATAGTAAGGAATCGAGTAAAGAACACTCCTAGGTATTAGAACAACCATGACACTGGTACAGGATTGTTTAGAACGGTTTTAAGAAATTCAATTGCTTTTTTATTTTACTTGACATGTTTTCTAAAGTTTATCTGAAATTTTAATAAAACAGGAAGTATTGGGACTGGTTGAAAGTTTCTGGATCTCACTGCCAAAAAATTAGGGTGACCTATTCACAGCAGATACTAGCACCTTGGATTTAGCTGATATTGTGCCCCCCAAAAAACTGAGAAATTAGAGCCAAATGCCTCCAGAGGTGAATTGTTCACCATGGAGTGTAGCCCTTGCCACAGTAGGACAACTTGAGGAGTCCAGATTTGTGGGGGAAGAATATTGGTATGAAGGGAGGGTCAGAGTGTGTGTCTGGGAGGGCATAGGACAATGCCAGAATTTGGATAAATATCTGAAGTCTTGCCCCAGGGAGGTTTTCCATCACTATGCCATCAGCTTGCTTTTGGACAGACTAATTCAGCATTACGTGTAGATTGCACTGCTTATTAGGGAGGGAAGATTAGGTCCAGTTCCTCCTTCACTATCTCAAATGTGCTGGGAGGGAAATAGTAAACGCATTTGAAAACATTTTAAAATAAAATTTGTATTTGAATTTTTAAAAAGGAGTAGTAAAACACAGTTACATAGTAGGAGAAATAAAATGGCTGATTCTGAGTGTATCACTATCTACAAAATTGATTTTTACTTACATTATTCTTCCCCCAAAGTCTCTGCAACACCCTAAAAACTATCTAAATTCTCAGAGGTGGCAACAAGCCTGTAGTCTGAAAGAGTAAGCACTGCCAAAAGAGCGGAGACAAACAGTGCCACCCCACCTCGTGAATGGAATCTTAGCCAGGTAGCCTGGGCTTTGTTTAGAACACTCTCTTCTCAAAGATATAAATTACTCCTGGGGGCATTCTGCACCAAAAAATTAAAAATTCTGCACACAATATTTTAAAATTCTGCAAATTTTATTTGTCAAAATAACTCACCAAAATACTTGAAAGTGGTTATGTACATTTATTTCAAAATACTTGTCAGCAAGTATGCCTGTAACAATACAGACACACACAAAAATACCCCCTGCCCTCAGGACATGTTGGGAATTGCAGCTGCCAGAAACCCTCTAGCTCCCTCTCCCTAGCAGTGTCTTTTATGTGTGAGCTGGGCTCTGCTGGGTCCAGTGGTGACTAGGAGCACTGCAGCCCATTTCTATGGGGGAAAGGAAATTCTGAGTGCATGTTAATTTCTGCAAAATTCTGCATTGTACAGTGGCGCAGAATTCCCCCAGGAGTAATTATAATGGTGGACATACTAGGCATGAAATCAACTCTTGGCACTGTTCACTCCACACTGTGGGGTCAGACTGCCCGGAGTTGCATTTGGATCCCCAAATCAGTCCATCAATACAATTTTTTATACCAAGTCAGGATTTATAATCCTATTAAGGCTACCATGTTTGATAATTGGACTTTTGCTATCTCTACTGTTTGGAGGGGCGGGAGAGGAAGGGAAGATGTAAAGAGTGTGGAGTATTGGATAGTTCTATTCTTAAACAAAAATTCCATCAGGAACTCTGCATCTATTGCCAAATACAAAAAGAACCAGTGTCCTGTAACCTCATACTTCACACAGACAATACCAATTTTTGTTAGCTGATGGAAGGGAAAGAACTGATTACCTTAAGTTAAACAACATTTCATATGCTAGTGCACAAAAACTACAAGATGTTCTCCTATGACAAAACTTCAGGATAAATCAAGAACTCAGCTTGATTTATTAGTGGGTGAGCAGCCTAACAACTAATCTAAAAACATATGTTTTATTCAGATGTTGTGCCAATAGGTTTAATAGCCTCATACAAGTCTTTCAAAGCCAGAAAATTAAATCTGACTTTACAGAATATGTGAAATGTTCATGACCATGTTTTATAATGGGCATTAAAAAAAAAAAAAAAAGACATTTAGAATTAAGCTTGAATTTAACCAAAAGCATTCTGTGAAATCCAAACATTACACAGATAGCTGTGACTGTAAGTTCATTATTTCTACCTGCATTCTATAGGGGTTGCTGTTGTCATGGTTAGAACACTATACTAAATAAGATTTTATTCAGAGCACTAGTTTCTGCATTAATGTGTCAAACCAATGTAATATTTCTCCCTGTCCTGAGTATTAATGGAATGGAAACAAGATTGCAAGTCTCTAGCAAATCCATCAGTCTCACATTACTACATGTTGGATATAGGCCTAAGATTTAAATTTAATATATGGTTATTGCTTATAGCTATAATCAGCAATGTAATCTGACTTAATTTCAAAGCAATCTATATTTTGAGGTATAGTTGAAAGGTACAGTTCCTGCCATTGCATCACTCGTAATTTCCATATGTAGAAACTAAATACCTTGGCATATGAAATTGTGTTCAATATACCCTTGGGGAAGCTCATAGGTATATTAGAACAAACAGAATAATCTCTTCTAAAAATGTGGTTTAATAGTCCCTATACCTCTTCCTTGCATAAAATCCCTGTACATCTTCCTTGTACAACATTTATTCAAACTGAGAATTAAACTTCAAGACAAAACACAGCCACTAGAGATTAAATATAGGCATTTCAGGTTTGCACAAGTGTATTATGCTATCCTTACTTATCAGATTTAAAAAAAACAGTTTATACTCTGGTACATTCATAAACTGTACAAGAAAATCCAGAAGATACGAATAGTGCTTAATTTAGGATTCAAGTCATTCCAATCATAGCAGCACATAGAAAGTTGAATGCTTTGTAGATATTATGCATATTTAAATAAGAGAAGAAAGCTATTTTTAGTTAGACATCCAAATCCAGTTCAGACTACTCTTTATTCAGGATCCTCATCCTCACTTACAAGACCTTGCAGAATGTTGACTCCCCCACCCCCACTTCCCTAACCTCCCTTCTCCACTGCAGTTTACTCCTTTCCACCTTCCATAGACCCTCCCTCCCTGTTCTCTTCCCAGTGCGCCTATTGATCTGCCCCCACTAAGGCAAATTCTCTGTTGGTATAACTCCACCGACTTCAGTAGCGCAGAAAATTTGTCCCATAATTCTTTCCATTCTTGATTTCATACCTAAAATGCTGCTGACATGCTTGGAACATTCTCTTTACCTTTATCTAGGGTTACCATATTTTAATTTAAAAAAAGGAGGACACTCCACGGGGCCCCGGCCCCGCCCCAGCTCCACCCCTTCCCTGCCCCGCCCCCACCCCTTCCCCAAAGTCCCCGCCCCAACTCCCCCCCCTCCCCAAACACTCCGCCTCCTTGCTCCTCCCCCTCCCCTGCTTCCCGCGAATCCAACATTCGCGGGAAGCCTGAAACAGGGAGGCAGCAGGTAAGCTGGGGCTGGGGCAGTGGTGGGGCGCGAGGAGGCGTGGCCCAGTCTGCCCCCCCCCGGCCAAGAGGCTCTGGCCCCGGCGTCTCCCGCCCGGCTCGGCTCGGGCCCTGGGGCGCCGGCCCTGGTTCCGGCCGAGCAGCTCCGGCCCGCCCTGGCCCCTGCGGCTCCAGCCCAGCTCGGCTCAGGCCCCAGTTCCGGCCAGCGGTACCAGCTCGGCACCGGCCGAGCACCACCGGCCAAGCACCGGCGGCTCTGGCCCAGCACTGGCCCTGGCCGAGCACCGGCCCTGGCCGAGCACCGCTGGCCCCAGCGGCCCGGCCACCGCCGGCCATGGTTCCAGTTCCAGCCGAGCGGCTCCAGCCGAGCACCGCCGGTCCCAGCGGCTCGGGCCCTGGTTCCGACCGAGCTCCTCCGGCCTGGCACCCCTCCCTCCCTATTTTCCCAGACATGTCCGGCTTTTTGGGATTTCCTCCTGGATGGGGATTTGAGGCTCAAAAAGCTGGACATGTCCGGGAAAATCCGGACGTATGGTAACCCTACTTTATCTGCCAAGCAATCTCTCACAGCTCCCCTTCAAACCCACCTTCTCTTCAGGTAATCCTTCCAATCTTCCCCTCATCCACACTCACTGAAATTGTTGTCCTGTGACTTGGCTTGGGTGTGTCTCATTTAGTCTTGATTCACATAGATGCTGAACATTCATAATTCGAAGTGAAGTTATTGGGAAGTGTGTGTGCTCAGCAACTTTAAAATCATTGCCTACGCTTTCAAGTCCGATATCTGTTTTATAAGCAAGTATAAGTTTACTGAATAATTTGCTTTTATTGATAAGTCATTCTGTTCACTCTTGCAATAATGAGTTATCAACTTTTGCCTGTGAACACAGATTTTCATGAATTTGTGAGAATTGGTAAATTTGATCAGGACCCAAATGTAACCATCATTAATTGTATTGAGTGGCAAAATTCCACTGGGGAACAAATCAGCTTCATTACATCAGAGCAAAACCCATAGCTTTTACATCAGTAAAGAAGTCACATTAAGCATTTTTGTGGAAAATATTGAAATATTGAAAGTTTAGAGACTAAATGGATGCTTTCTCTTTTCAAGTAATACCACATCTGTGATTTCCAGCTTGGTGGGAGAGTGTTGAGGAAGTGGGGGGAGGAGGGGAAGGGAGGTGTTTTTCCTACACAGTTCTAATTGATCTGTGAGAACTGAATTTCTATCCCCAAGATACAAATGCTGTATGAATATCTGTACTGGTTCAGTATTTGTGATCCTCACCAATAGCTTGCCAACAAAACACACACACAAGCCATCTTTACTAATGCAATGTACTTGTGCAAATTCTGCATGCTTATTCATGCAAAACTCCCATTAACTTGGTCTACTGCTGATGCTCTTCAGAGATAATGTTGCAAATCAAGACAATCAAGATTTGACCCTGTTCATGTAAATGAGCAGCACTTGCCTGGTTTTCAAAGCTGAGCATTCGTAACTCCCAGTGAAGCTCAGCATCTTTGAAAATCTTGTCACATCACAACACACCCCTCCCAAATTATGCTCTCATTTACACACATGAAATTCCATTAACTTCAACAAAGTTGTATCAGTGTGAGAGCAGAATTTGGCCTATATAAAACAAAAAATTGTAGATGCTGTGTGTGAGGGTGAAACACCATGAATTTTATAAGCTATTAAAAAATAAAAAGACAACCCCAAACTCATTTCCATTATGCCTCCAAGAGACTGAAACAGCATCAGAAATTAAAGATCATTCATTATGTTTAACCTCTAATCTCTTGAGCTCTCAGAACATTTGTTATACTAAATCAGAATTTCACTTGCAATGTTCAAACATGTTTTGATGGAAGAAAAAAAGATTCTGAGAGGCACACTGCCTCAGCTTATAACATCAACACTGCTCTCTTGTGGCAGAAACTTAAAGTGAAATATTGATCTGCTTTGCACTAAGCACCACAATGCTAGGATATAAAACAGCCTGATTGGTGAGGGAAATACAAAACAAACACCTGCCAATAAATATGGCTGCTGAAGTGTGGCATAAATAAGATAAAGAGCAAAAGCAACAAGAGAGATCACTAGGCTTTAACTTCTCAGGTGTGAAGTATTCAGCTGATCTTTCTTACTACAGTGTTCATGCCAAGCTTTCCAGGAAAAAACACTAGTCAGAATTCTCTTTTCCAGCCAATTCTTGAGACAACTTTATCAGAGCAAAGTTAAGAGTCAGTCTGTTCATTTTCAAATACTTATGCCTTCAGGAAATTCAAACCACAGTGCCAGAAACAGGGCTGGCTCTGGCTTTTTGGCCGCCCCAAGCAAAAAAAACCAAAACACTTGCAGCGCAGCCAGAGCGTGGGTGCAGAGGGACCGGCTGGGAGGGGGGAGGGGGAAGAGAGCAGGCAGGAGAGAGAAGGGGGCGGCCAAGACTACAGCAGGGGCGCTGCCACGTGGCCCCTCCCGCTGCACCGCCTCCTGCCGCGAGTGCTCCACTCTGGTCGGCGGGGAGGGAAGGAAGAGGACTGCTCTGCAGGGCGCTCTGGTTCTCCGCGCCGCCGCCCCCTACAGGGCGGCCGGAGCAGAACAAGAACAACAAACAAAAAGCGGCAGTGCCGCCCTAGGATTGGGCAGAATGCCGCCTCGAACAATCTGCCGCCCCAAGCACCAGCTTGCTCTGCTGATGCCTGGAGCCAGCCCTGGCCAGAAATGAAAGACTATTGCTGTTATCCCTTAAGCTGTTGAGCTCCAAGTCATTTGATATTTTGAATCAGAGTTTCACTTGTATTTCAGTCACTTGTAATTCAGTCACTTTCTCACTTTTCTCCTCCAGCCTCTATATGTAGAATATGGAAGGTTGGTCTCAGTGGCTAAGCAATGATACAAATATACACAACGCTCACTCTCTCATGTTAACAAGCCATGGCTTCGATTCAGCAAGTTACTTAGTCCTGGTCTATACTAAGAACTTAGATCGAATTTAGCAGCGTTAGGTCAATTTAGCCCTGCACCCGTCCACATGACCAAGCCTGTTTTGTCGACTTAAAGGGCTCCTAAAATCGATTTCTGTACTCCTCCCCGGCGAGGGGTTTAGTGCTAAAATCGACCTCGCTGGGTCGAATTTGGGGTAGTGTGGATGCAATTTGATGGTATTGGCCTGCAGGAGCTATCCCAGAGTGCTCCATTGTGACCGCTCTGGACAGTGCTCTCAACTCAGATGCACTGGCCAGGTAGACAGGAAAAGCCCTGGAAACTTTTGAATTTCATTTCCTGTTTGGCCAGCATGGCGAGCTGATCAGCACAAGTGACCATGCAGAGCTCATCAGCACAGGTGACCATGGAGTCCCAGAATCGCAAAAGAGCTCCAGCATGAACTGAACGGATCTGTTACTGGATCTGATTGCTGTATGGGGAGAAGAATCCGTGCAGGCAGAACTCCATTCCAAAAGACGAAATGCCAATATATTTGCCAAAATTTCCAAGGGCATGATGGACAGAGGCTACAACAGGGACACACAGTAGTGCCACGTGAAAGTTAAGGAGCTGAGGCAAGCCTACCAAAAAACAAAGGATGCAAACGGTCACTACAGGTCAGAGCCCCATACATGCCACTTCTATGATGAGCTGCATGCAATTCTAGGGAGGGCCCCTACCACTACCCCACCACTGTCTGTGGACACCTGCAAGAGGGGAATCTCACACAACAGGGATGAGGATTTTGTGGATGAGGAAGATGAGGAGGAGGAGGTGGTTGAGTATAGCTCACAGCAGGCAAGCGGAGAATATCTTCTCCCTGGCAGCCAGGAACTGTTTATCACCCTGGAGCCAATACCCTCCCATGGTCCCAAGGCGGGCTCCCGGACCATGAAGCCGGAGAAGGCACCTCTGGTGAGTGTACCTTTGTAAATATAATACAGGGTTTAAAAGCAAGCGTGTTTAATTATTAATTTGCCTGGAAGACTTGGGATGCATTCGCAGCCAGTATAGCTACTGGAAAAGTCTGTTAATGTGTCTGGGGATGGAGCGGAAATCCTCCAGGGACATCTCCATGAAGCTCTCCTGAAAGTTCTCTAAAAGTCTTTGCAGAAGGTTTCTGGGGAGGGCAGCCTTATTCCGTCCGCCACGGTAGGACACTTTACCACGCCAAGCCAGTAGCACGTAGTCTGGAATCATTGCAGAACAAAACATTGCAGCGAATGGGCCCAGGCTTTGGTGGCATTCAAGCAACATCCATTCTTTATCTCTCTGTGTTAGCCTCAGGAGAGTGATATCATTCATAGTCACCTGGTTGAAATACGGGAAATTTGTTTAAGGGGGCATTCAGAGGTGCCCGTTCCTGCTGGGCTGTTTGCCTTTGGCTGAAAAGAAATCATCCTCGCTGTTAGCCAGGCAGTGAGGGAATGCCCGTTCATGCTGAGCTGTTCATGTTTGGCTGACAGGGATCTTCCCTGATACTAGCCACAGGGTGGGGGTGGGGGTGTGAAGCAATCATCCCAGAGAATTGGGGGGGGGTTGGATTGTGCTGCACATTCACCCTAAAACCGCAGCCCCCTCCTTTTAAATGGCCAACCCAACGAGCTTTGCTTGGGATGGGAAAGGAGGGCGCTGCTGTTTGAAACCGTTCCCACATGTTATGAATGTTGAAGAAGCCGAAACCTTTTGCCTTACCATGGCTGCCTGCAAGACGAATTCTGTTGCGCAGCCAAGCGTGTGTGATGTCTCACACCAAACTGGCAGGCGCTCAATACAAGAGGCAAAATGCGACCTTGTACCAAATGCACATGTGCTATGTAATCTGAATTGCTTGATTCAGTGTGAAATAATCTTCCCTTTGTTCTCTAAAATGTATCTTACTCTCTCTTTTTTTCCTCCTGCAGCTGCAAATGTTTCTACGCTCCCCCTATCATCTCCATCCCAGAGGCTAGCGCAGATTAGAAGGTGAAAAAAACCGCACTCGTGATGACATGTTCTCAGAGTTCATGCAGTCCTCCCGCACTGAAAGAGCTCTGCAGAATGCATGGAGGCAAACAATGTCAGAGTCCAGGAAAGCGTTAAATGAATGCGATGAGAGGAGGGAGGAGCACATTGAGAGGAAGTAGGATGCAATGCTGAGGCTAATGGGGAAGAAAACCGGCATCTGGTGGAGCTTCAGGAAAGGCAGCAGGAGCACAGACTGCTGCTGCAGCCCTGTATAACTGCCTGCCCTCCTCCCCAAGTTCCATATCCTCCTCACCCAGATGCCCAAGAACGCGGGGGGGGGGGGGAGGGGGGAAGCTACGGGCACCCAGCCACTCCACCCCAGAGGATTGCCCAAGCAACAGAAGGCTGGCATTCAATAAGTTTTGAACTGTAGTGTGGCCTTGTCCTTCCCTCCTCTCTTCATCTAGCACCTCACCCGGTGCTTCCCTCCTCACCCACCCCCTCCCAGGCTACCTTGCAAGTTTTCTCCTTATTTGTGTGATGAATTAATAAAGAATGCATGATTTTGAAACAATAATGACTTTATTGCCTCTGAAAGCGCTAATTGAAGGGGAGAGGTCGGTTGGCTTACAGGGAACTAGAGTCAACCAAGGGGGTGGGTTTGCATCAGGGAGAAACAAAGAGAACGGTCACATCATAGCCTGGTCAGTCATGAAACTGGTTTTCAAAGCTTCTCTGATGCTCAGGGCACCCAGCTGTGCTCTTCTAATCGCTCTGGTGTCTGGCTGCGTGTAATCGGCCGCTATATGATTTGCCTTAACCTCCCACCCCACCATAAACGTCTCCCCCTTACTCTCACAGATATTGTGGAGCACACAGCAAGCAGCAATAACAATGGGA
Organism: Malaclemys terrapin pileata; assembly: GCF_027887155.1. NCBI lineage: Eukaryota > Metazoa > Chordata > Testudines > Emydidae > Malaclemys > Malaclemys terrapin. The sequence continues at coordinate 50,903,110 of NC_071508.1, read as the reverse complement.
ATATTGGTTTTGCTGAGGTCTCACCTAGTCAGTAAACTGCGCCAGCGAGCTTTTAAACGTCCAATACACATTCTACCACTATTCTGCACTTGCTCAGCCTATAGTTGAACTGCTCCTTACTACTGTCCAGGCTGCCTGTGTATGGCTTCATGAGCCATGGGAGCAAAGGGTAGGCTGGATCTCCAAGGATAACTATTGGCATTTCAACATCCCCAACAGTAATTTTCTGGTCTGGGAAGTAAGTTCCTTCCTGCAGGTGTTCAAACACACCAGAGTTCCTGAAGATGCGAGCGTCATGCACCTTTCCCAACCATCCCACGTTGATGTTGGTGAAACGTCCCTTGTGATCCACTAGTGCTTGCAGCACCATTGAAAAGTACCCCTTGCGGTTTACGTACTAGCTGCCAAGGTAGTCTGGTCCCAAGATAGCAATATGCGTTCCATCTATCGCCCCACCACAGTTAGGGAACCCCATTGCAGCAAAGCCATCCACTATGACCTGCACATTTCCCAGAGTCACTACCTTTGGTAGCAGCAGCTCAGTGATTGCATTGGCTACTTGCATCACAGCAGCTCCCACAGTAGATTTACCCACTCCAAATTGATTTCCAACTGATTGGTAGCTATCTAGTGTTGCAAGCTTCCAGAAGGCTATCGCCACTCACTTCTCAACTGTGAGGGCTGCTCTCATCTTGGTATTCTTGTGCTTCAGGGCAGGGGAAAGCAAGTCACAAAGTTCCATGAAAGTGCCCTTACGCATGCGGAAGTTTCGCAGCCACTGGGAATCATCCCATACCTGCAACACTAAGCGGTCCCACCTGTCTGTGCTTGCTTCCCGGCCCCAGAATCGGCGTTCCACTGCAGGAACCTGCCCCATTATCACCATGATGTCCAAATTGCCAGGGCCTGTGCTTTGAGAAAAGTCTGTGTCCATGTCCTCATCACTATTGTGATCGCGCTGTTGTGGCCTCCTCGCCTGCTTTTGCAGGTTCTGCATATATTGCAGGATAATGCATGAGATGTTTACAATGCTCACGACAGCAGCGGTGAGCTGAGCGGGCTCCATGCTTGCCGTGGTATGGCGTCTGCAGGAGAGCAGAGTTGCAGCGGAAGCTGTGGATGATGATGGATGCCACGAGAACAGATATTTATACAGAAAGACAAGAGGACCTGTGAGGTAGATTCATGGCACCAGGAGAGCAGAGTTTCAGCGGAAGTGGTGGAAGACAACAGTTAGCACCACACACATTACCCCGAGGAAGAACACACGTATCCAGGAGCACATGACAGACAACATGGAGAAATTCGCTATTGAGACAAGAGCAGCAGAGCAGAAGCGCAGTGGAAGTGGTGTATGACGACAGTTAGCAGTCCTACTGCACTGTCTGCTGACAGCAGCATCCAGGACACAACAGCAGCGGTGTCGGTGAGCTGAGCTGAGCGGGCTGCACGCTTGCCATGGTATGGCATCTGCACAGAAAAAAGGCGTGAAACGATTGTCTGCCGTAGCTTTCATGGCGGGAGGGGCGACTGACGACATGTACCCAAAACCACCCCCAACAATGTTTTTGCCCCATCAGGCATTGGGAGCTCAACCCAGAATTCCACTGGGCAGCAGAGACTGCGGGAACTGTGGGATAGCTACCCACAGTGCAATACTCCGAAAGTCAACGCTAGCCACGGTACTGTGGATGCACTCCACCAACTTAATGCGCTTAGTGGGGACACACACAATCAACTGTATAAAATCACTTCCTAAAATTCGACTTCTATAAATTCGACCTAATTTCGTAGTGTAGACATACCCTCACACACATTTGTCAGTTAAGCTCAGGAGTAGCCCCACTGATTTCAATGGGGTTACTACCATGCTTAAAGCTACATGCATGCTCAAGTACCTTGCTGAATCAGGGCCTAAGTTTGGCAATCGTCATCAGTGTGATTTAAAAAGTTGCTTTCATTTCTGTCCTTGTTCAAACAACTGGTAACATTTTCTCCTCAGCTTCGAAATTTAGGACATTTATGTCCTATCACTAAAATAGTGTTCAAACTGAAAAAGCTGAGGAAACCAAGGACAGATTTTTAAAGGTATTTAGGCACCTTGTGGTATTTTCAGAAGCACCTAAGTAACTCCCAGTGATTTCAATAGGAGTTAGGCACATAGGAGCTTTTGAAAATCCCCCTAGGCACCTAAATATATCTTTTAAAAATCTGGCCCTGCTTTCTGTAAAGAAGCTGTTGTGGTAAGTTTCTAGTGGAAAAGCATAGGTGGTATTTACCCAGAGGACATCCCACAGATTGGTCTGTTTTCTTTAGATTTAAAAACCACAAATAGGTGAGTTTTTTCAAACTGTTGTGAATGGAATGTATGCAATTGTACACAATTCACAGTATTCATTAACAGGGCAAACCTCATTTGCACCTGCACAGAAGGAGTCAAAGCTGCCAGTTATGTACAATGTAACTTTTTGTGCAGAAGCGGAGATACAGTCTCATGCCATTCATGTAGTGCAGCATACTAAATATTTTGAGACACTTTGGCAGCACAGAAACAAGGGACAAGAATACATCACCAATTTCAAGGTCAAATTGAAGTCAATGGAGCTGTGCCAGTTTATACCAGCATAAGTTTAGAGCCAAATTTTCTATCTTCCTGAAGCTCAGCTAGGCCCACACTTCAATGCAATATTTTGTTTATGTATTAAAACAAAGTGGCTATTTACCTGCCAGAGATTAGTGAGTGAGTGAAAGGGAGGTGTTGAATCATTACAGAAATTCTTTTTTTCTTTCAGAGAACTGTCTCTACACTATGGGGACTACACCAGCATATCTACAGGTCATAGCCTATACCGATAGGGCCTGGGGCAGTATAGGAACAGGACTGAAAGAGGCCCATCACAATGTATTGGATTGTTCACTCCACTCATGTTGAGAACAGCATTGACCAGCTCCAGAGAAAGCTGTACAGTCTCTCTGCTACAGCAACAGTGCTGCAACAGGTCTGGTTTGAATGAGGTGGTTGAGGAGATTATTGGTTCATCAAGAAGAATTTTTAGGGCTTCCCCACAGAGAGGAAGAGTTTCCAAACAGGTCATCCATCTCATTTCCACCTCTGATGTTTATTTGTACGGAACATAAATGACAATCCACACAGTACACTTCATCTCTCCAGGTTTTTAAAGTGAGTTCAGCGTTCATGAAAGCTAATTTATAATCCTGGAGACTTTATAATCCCATCCCCCATTTAAGACAAAAGCAGTACAACAGAGGTAGAGCTGGCATCCGTTTTTTTATTCCCCTGTAGGGTTAAGCAGGAGGAGGGGCCATGCAGGACACTTTATGTGCCTAGGCATATCCCATTTATCCTCCTGAGATCTTGATAAAACTTTCACAGAGGTACTCTGCAATCCTCTCCTGAAGGTTTCTAGGGATTGCTTCCTCCCCAATAGAACACTTTCCCACCCCACCCTGCAATAGTTTGGCTAGTACCATTGCAGTAAACAAGCTAATGGCATATGGGCCTGGACAGCTTCAGAATGCCAATAGCAGCTGTGTTCTCTGTACCTTTGTGATCCTCAGAAGTGAGATATCAGCTAAAATCATAACCACCTTTGGAAAATAGTGTCAATATTCCATGCCATTGCCCTATGCTCATATCAATGGAATAGGGACCAAAATTTTGTAGCTTCATGCAACAGAAAAAAAACCATCCCACCCCTCAGCAGGCCATACTCACCATGGTTGCGGCTGGAGAGCAGTGCTGTGCCAAGGCACTCCGAAGCCACTACTACGGCTAATCCTTTAAGTGCTCTTTCAAAGCCACCATCAATTATATAGGTCCACATTGGGCTCTTATAATAGCCCTTGTGTCTGGCTGTTTAAAGTCAGCTGCCACACCACCTCCATCCTGACAGCAGCTTTCCCCCCCTTTACTTTACAGATATTATGCAGGATGCAACAGGCAGCTAACACCATTGGGATGTGTTTCTGACTGAGATCCAATCTAGTGAATAAATACTGCCACTAAATACTGTTTCCTTTGGTCTACGAAAAGCACATTCAAAACAGTCAGTCTGCACCTATTGAGCCAGTAGCTGAATCTTTTCTTGGTGCTGTCAAGATGGCCAATGTACGGCTTTATGAGCTCAGGAGCAAAGAGTAGTCTGGGCCCCCCCCGAATCACTGTTGGCATTTCATTATCACCAGTTGGGGGAAAATGTCCCTACATGCAGCTTTCTGAACAGGCCTGTGTTCTTAAAGATGCAGTCATCATGCACCTTCCTTAACCAACCCACACTGATATAGATGAAGTGTTCTTGTGATCCACCATTGTGTCTTGCACATTGCCAGGAGTCACAGACCTGCATATCAGGAGATGATTAATGGCCCTGTAGACTTGCGAGACAACAGACTCTCCTGTGAATGTTCCATCTCCAAATGATTTCTCACTGACTGGTAGCAAATCCGTGTTGCATGATTCCAGAGTACAAGCATCACTCATTTCTCCATTGTCAATGCAGCTCTCATTTTGCATCCAAAAGTTCTGCAGCCACTGCTTGTCATCCCAAACCTGCATTACGATGCAATCCTACTAGCCAGTGCTTTTTTCTCTGGCCCAGAAGCAGTGATCCACTATTTGCAGCTGCTCCATGAATGTCACCAATCACCTTGAATTGTTTTTTCACTATGTCCCATAACAACCTGTCCTAGAAGAAATCCTCACATCTCCAGTTGTTGTGGTACTTCCTGTGGAACAGCAAATACAGGAGAATTGTGTGACCTGTATTTGGCGATATGTAAATGTAAGCGTCCGCATGCCAACATAACTTGCATCAATCAGAGTTTGTAGTGTAGACATAGCCTTAGCGCTTTGTATTGTGTCTCTCTAAAGGGACAAATTTAACTTAGATCCAAGGCAAATGAATGTCTTTGAATCACTTTAACTTTATCACTTTGAAAAGATATCAAAGTTAAGATACCATTTTGCTGATTCAGCTACTTACATAACGATCTAATGACCTTTCCTGATTGATGCCAAACTCTAAAAATATACACAGGACCATTAATGAGCCTCAGCTATTTTAAAAAAAAAAAAAAAAAAAAAAAAAAAATCACACCTGGGCAATTCTGAAAGAGTGACTTTTTATTACAGGAAGCTGAAGTATTTAATTATCCTGCATCCTAATATAGTTGAAGGAAGTGAATTGAGAAAGGAAACTTGAATCATTATACCAAATCTTTAAGTGAGAAGGGATTATTCCTTCTTTCCATACAGATGCCAATAATCACTGATGTAATTCTCCTTTACAAGAGCAGGTCCCCAGAGGAAACTGCTTACAACTAGACTAGTGGATTGCAGTTACTTTATGCAAACAATGGCCCCAGTCCTGAAAGGGGCTATGGAACTTAATTCAATTTATTTTACACCGCATTGAAGATTGTGTCGGGGAAGCCTGGCTGCTGGTGAAAGACAGTTGGGGTATCAAGTATCAGAGAGGTAGCTGTAGGAGTAGGATTTTATATTTATATTATAAAAATTAATGTACAATTTAAATATTTTGTTAGCTAATCTCATGTGCTTTGTATAGCATAGCATAGCAGTGTTAGTCTGTATCCACAAAAACAACGAGGAGGCCGGTGGCACCTTAGGGCATGTCTACACTTACCTCCAGAGCGATCAATCCAGCGGAGGTTGATTTATTGCATCTAGTGAAGACGCAATAAATCGACCACCGAGTGCTCTCCCGTTGACTCCGGTACTCCACCAGAGCGAGCAGCATAGGCGGAGTCGACGGGGAGCTTCAGCAGTCGACCTACCGCAGTGAAGACACCACGGTAAGTTGATCTAAGTACGTCAACTTGCGTAACTTAGATTGATTTCCCCCCCTCCAGTGTAGACCAGGCCTTAAAGATTAACAGTTTTTTGCCCACGAAAGCTTATGACCAAATAAATCTGTTAGTCTTTAAGATGCCAGTGGAGAGGCAAGGAAGGCAGTTTGGAAAAGCAGGATAAGAACTTTGATGATGTATCAGAAACATCTAGTTAATGCAAAATTAAGGGTGACAATTTAAATGTCAATATTTTACACTTCCAGAGTTAGCAATCCTGGGCAATTCACACCTCCCAGAACTATGGTTTCACTCTGTCTGCAGACTCAAGTGATAAAATATATATGTGTAGAGTAGCAAATGCCATGTTTTCTCTACAAGCATGAGGGCTAGGTTGGTTTTTTTTTTAAATGGTAGTTTAGTCCTTGGATCACGATTTTTCAGCAAAGGGCAAATAGTCTGGTAAACTTTGTGGCTTCAAAATTGCAGGGCACATGGAGCCCTGCATAATACACTGACAAAATCCAAGGTAAATAGAGAAAACGCTGGCACAAACAGCACAACTCTAAGTACCTGTTTAAGAACTGAGGGACAGTTTCCATTTAAATTGTCTGTGCCATTTTTCATTGTTTCAAATCACCACCACACCATCATATACATTAATAACTAAGCAGCTCTTGACTAGTTCCAAACAAAAGACAGAATATGGAAAACTTCAACATGGTATTAGTGATAATGTGTAAACATTAACGTCTAAGGAAAGTGTGCAGCATCAAGGTGCAATGAAGATTTGAAAGAGGAAGTGCAAGCAGAAGACAGCGGCAAGGCTCTCCAGCGTCACTGTAAAATACTTAAAGGAATGATGAACCTCTGAGAGTGGAGTTCTCTTCAATGGATCTCTGGCATCCTGCCATTAGTCAAGAAAAGTAGCCCCACAGTTGTTGTGTTACTGCTTTCACAAGAAAGGTGACCTTTTTGGCAGAAGAGAAACTGCTGTAGTTTTCTCCTTCTGAGAATCACTATTAAATATACTCAGTTAACACCTCTAACCAAAATGTACAATAAATTTATTACTTTAACAAAAAAATCTGCTGTTCAAATATACACACTGACAAAAGCTAATGCTTCTGAGAAACAGTCAACTGTAAAATGCATTAGCGGGTCTCTTTCCTTCATAGAAGATAGAACTGCAGACAGCTGAGTTGACATGCAGAACTCAGAAATGCCTTAATAAAGTGTGTTGTATCCAGTGCTCTGTGAATCAAATGAGACTTGGATTATCTCATTAAACAAGAATAATAGCAATAGTAACAGTGGCAGTAATGAAGAATAGACCGGCCCAAGGTCAAACTAAACAGTAAGGGCCAGAAGGGCCTCTACTTTTTTATGCCTTTATTTGTGCACCCAACATTTTTGGGGAGGAGGAGGAGTTTGGGTACCCAAATATACAGGATTCTACATGGAAACAGCATGTGCACTCATTTTGGGAAGTTAAAGTGACACTGTTCATGAAGATGTCATTTGCTTGTGCAGAGTCACAGCTGGATAGTACAGATGTAGAGATTTCTTTGGAAACTATGGCCCTAAGAAGGTAAAAGATAATGAAAGCATTTAGCATGTAGAGATGACTTCTGAGGTTCAGTTGAGACTTCAACAACAATGAAATCGGTCAGCAAAATTTACCAGAAAGTTTTCATCAATTATTTTGCAAAGGCTGGAGGGATCTGTTCCTCCTGCTGGAAGAGTCTGGACACTCCACTAGTTATTTGTGACTAGATTCTGTAGTCCCCACTCAGGCAACTGCTCCCTACCCCTAATTGAAATCTAGGGGAGATTTATCTGGGTAAGGCCTCCAGAGTTAAGTCATTAAGGCCTGATGCAAAAGTCCATTGAAGTCAATGGGAAACTTTCCATTAACTTCAATGAGCTTTGTATCAAGCCCTAATGAGCTGGCTTTATGGTGCCATTAAGAAACTAAGATTTTAACCAGCCATCTCCTTTCTGATTCCAGTGTCCCTGTCTGCACAATAGCATTGGAAATTGATAACACCCACATATACATGTGGTATCATATTATCTCTCTCTCTCCCTACCCCCTTTACACACACAAAAATCTCTTTTCCTTTTTGGTCATGTTGCTATACCACCATTATCAGAAACCCTGATAAATCAGAGTATCCAGTTAAAGTCAATTACTGTGTAAGGGAGACAACGAGGAGTCCTTGTGGCACTTTAGGGACTAACAAATTTATTTGGCCATAACCCACTTTATCAGATGCATGGGTTCTAGCCCACGAAAGCTTATGCCCAACTAAATTTGTTAGTCTCTAAGATGCCACAAGGACTCCTCATTGTTTTTGCCGATACAGACTAACACGGCTACCCCTCTGAAACCTGTGTAGGGAAGAAATTAGTAAAGTGAAAGGCTCATTTAGGATGACAACACTTACACTCATACTGAGCTGACCATTCATATCACACATTGAACTCCAGACTGAAACTTTTACACGGATTTACTCCAGGCAGTCGCAAAACCCCAAGCATCTCTTTCAGTGTTAGGTTACCAAAGGTTGGCAATAAGATTCATTCAAGCATCAATACTGCCAGTAAAGCAGATGCTCTAGAATACTGATTAGAGCAATTACATAAACTTCATAGCTACAGGCCTGCTTTTGGCTTTGACTCTGAACTCAGTGTTGTCGGTTCTCATGATGTTACTGCAAGTCAGATGATACTTGGTGTGTTTCAAAAAGCCACTGCTCCTGGTCTCAAGTAACTACATAAGCAGTTCAAATTTTATTTTTTGATGCAAGTACATTTCTAGCCCTCATGTTTGCAGAAAAAAAGATTGGAAACATGACCAGAGTGCACTCCAAAGGTTCAAAATCCAAAAGGTAAATAAGAACACCAATATCTTATTTTCAATAAGCCATTGGGGGCTTGACATATGATTTTTGAACACTGGGACTGGCAACACTGAAGTGAAGGTTTCTTTGGGTGCAAATTTATTAACCGTTACTATTAGCAGGTATGGATGCACTGGTACTAGCACTGAGGTAACCATTTGTGTTGTTTACTACTGGTTATGAATCTCATGTAAGAGATTGCCCGCTGGAACTACTGAATGAAGAACTATCTCCTCATGCTATTCCCTCCTGGAAGTTACTGTGGGCAAGATATTGTGTATTGTGATAGGAAATAAAGGCCAGTTTGGACAGGACATTGCTTTCGTGTGACATACATTCTAGTCCTGAAGGGCTGCGAGTTTTCCATAAACAGCTTTTTGTTCCTATCAGTAAAAAGGTGGTAAACGTTGAAATCATTCCTGCTGTGGCCATTTAAAGGCAGTAGTTCATATTCTCTCCCATTCCTGAGCTCCACTTGGTGCAACAGAGAGGAATGGCCATCAGGGAGCACTCTACCCTGCCCTGGATCCAATTAACAGAATTTGGCTACTCTAACCTATGCCAGCTGACAATGGTCCCTAAAGGGCCATCTGCTAGCTCAGATTAGCCAGAGTGCCTTGTGTTCTAGCTCTTCCCATTCCTGCCCCAGGAGGAGAGAGTATAGAAGCCAGTATATCAGCTCTACATCTGCTGGGGAATCCATGGGTTTACATGATGGAAAACATGTATTCGGTGTTTGTTATTACTACTTCAAGCCAGAGGGTGCAGCAGTATTCCCAGCACCTCTAGTTCCAGCACCACTGGGGGACTCCCACCTCCACAGCCCACTCTGAGAATCCTCCTATGGTTACCATACCCTCTGTATGGGAGCTTCAACCTGCCTCAGTTTTCTCTTTCTAACAGTCACATACACAGCATGCTGTCAGATAAAATATACAACTTACAGTTCAGCTCTAACAGATGTCCTCCAGCCCTTCCCCAGGGCAGGGCTTCACAGTCCTTTACCACTCTGTGCAAAGGGATTTCTTCTCCCCTTGTATCGGGATTCAAACCACAATGTCAGTTTCCAGGTATTATGAGAGTGCTCTGTTTGTATATATGTAAATAGTTAAGAATATATATACACAACAGTTCTTGAGTTTTGTGGGACCAGTAAAACATTTGTTGCTGTTGTGCTGCAAATTGCTTCCTTTGCACAGTTCTTTACCCACTCTTAACCAAGGGCTGGATTATCCTTCATACCCCTCTCAAGGCTCCCCAACCTTCACCCCTTTGAACAGGGCTGGATCCCAGTCCCCACTTCAGGGTTCTGTTACCCTCTCCTCAGGCTAAGCTACTAGCCACATCCTTGGCCACTAGCAGAGGAAAGAGGAGAATCTCTTAAGTTTTACCTCAATTCTGATCTCCCAAACAGAGCTCTTAAGTGTCCCAGCAGGCCTGACTCTTGGCCACGTGATCCTTCCCAAATACCATAAGGGCAGAAACTCAGTATTCCACTCTTCTTAAAGGTCCAGCTCAGCTTGCAACAGGGATAGCCGAGGCCAGTGTGGCACCCAATATCTATAGCACTCAGACACATTCCTTGATGGTCAGGCACAGGAACTCTTCAAGAATGTTACCTTGCACTGGATCAGCTAATAGGTCTTTCCCATCTCTGAACACTAATTATTCTGTTATTTCTTCAAATCCAATAGTGAGGATACAAACGTCACAATAACTACTTTTGCCTCATTTAGCAGCTGGGTTGTGTCAGAGGACAAGAAAACCTGATGTGGAGAAGCCAGCTAGAGAATTAGGAATATGATTAATCACTGACATTAATAAATAAGAGCATCTTACCTTTATATAGCGCCTTTCCCAATCACACGTGCTCTATGTGTCTGCATCACCAACCTTGCTTACAGGAGGACAAGGAGAAGGCAAAAGCAAGCATATAGCTCCTTTCACCCTGAAGGATCCCAAAGCACTATATAAATGTAACTACAAGCAGGGCTCATTAATACATATTGAGTTATCCAATCCATGGCTGTTGACCCTTCCTTTCAGATTCTTAAATATTTCTGTTTGCCTTTCATGTACTGGAAACTGATGCCAGATTACTAAAATGCAGGAATAACTACATTGTGTGTGTGTGTGTGTGTGTGTGTGTGTGTGTTTTGTTTGCTTGTTGTTGTTTTTTTGGATGGGGGGGCGGAAGGAGCACCTTTATATTTTCCCTTCCTGATGTGTTCTATGCCTGGTCTAGGCTACTAATCTGTCTCTTCAGCCTAGGAAGGAGTGATACTGTACCCAAAGTCTTATTCAGTCTCTTTTTTCAGGGCTTCAGCTTTATTTTCTTCCCCCATAAAACCAGTACAATACATCAAAACAATCATCCCTTCCTCCTAATCCAGGGTCTTCTACATGCTATAGGTTTCCAGTCTACTGAGTACATACCTCCATCATGCACTACTTCAGGGCCTTACATAAAAACCTCCCTACCAACTCTCTACATTCGACTGAGACACCTGCTGGCTTTTATAATCACATGATCTGTAGCTGGTCTCAGCTAGGCGGTAGCTGGTCCATCACAGGTGAGGCTGGGCCTGAATCCCCTTAAAGAGCCAGCCACCCTGTGACAGGCTGTAGTATCTGGCCGTGATAAAATAACTAGCTCATAATAAAGATATCACTCATGAAAGTAGCTTTGCTCCCAACCCCCTTAAATAACTTTTTTCCCCTAGAGTGTTAATAATTTAGTCCATGAGAGAGAAGGAGTAAAAGGGAAATACTGTTTCCTGACCACTGAGACAGAACCTCTGAACTCTACATGATAAATGGGGTCTGTGATTTGTCATGAGGCTACAGTATGGCTCCTGTGAACATTAAATACTGTGAGATCATGCTGTCTCAGGAAATCTGTGGAATGATAGCATTGTGTTATGCTCAGCCTTTGTGTTACTCAAAGGTAACACTGAGTTTCTTTTAGTTTGTCTTTAATTTTCATTCCTTGGAAAGTATTTTTCTAGAATGATTTATCCAGCCCCCTGGAAAATTTCTGCCTTTTGTCACAGTACTGTATATCCGATTGCCTGCTTTTCATAGGAGATGAGCACCCACTGATCTTATTGAAGGGCTATGGGAGCTGCAGGTATATACTGTTTTGCCTTCAATACACACACGGCCTGCCAGAAAGAGAGTGTCCTCTGATTACCCATCTGCAACCATGGCCATTTCCTGTACATCTCATGCCTTGACTGCCATCCCCACTTGGAAAGCTGTGGAGCAGCTCCACTGCTTGGCTACTCAGCCCATACAGTGTGCCTCAAGAGCTCTTATGCCTGGTCTACACTATGAGTTTAGGTCAAATTTAGCAGCATTAAATCGAATTAACCCTGCACCCGTCCACACAACGAAGCCATTTACTTCAACATAAAGGGCTCTTAAAATCAATTTCTGTACTCCTCGCTGACGAGGGGAGTAGCACTGAAATCAACATTGCTGGTTCGAATTAGGGTTAGCGTGGACGAAATTCGACAGTATTGGCCTCCAGGAGCTATCCCACAGTGCACCATTGTGACCACTCTGGACAGCAATCTGAACTCGGATGCATTGGCCAGGTAGACAGGAAAAGCCCTGCGAACTTTTGAATTTCATTTCCTGTTTGCCCAGCCTGGAGAGCACAGGTGACCACCGAGAGCTCATCAGCACAGGTAACTATGCAGTCCGAGAATCGAAAAAGAGCACCAGCATGGACCGTACGGGAGGTACTGGATCTGACCGCTATATGGGGAGAGGATTCCGTGCTAGCAGAACTACATTCCAAAAGACAAAATGCCAAAACATTTGAAAAAAATCTCCAAGGGGATGATGGAGAGAGGCCACAATAGGGACTCATATCAGCGCCGTGTGAAAGTTAAGGAGCTCAGACAAGCCTATCAAAAAACAAAGGAAGCAAACGGTCGCTCCAGGTCAGAGCCACAGACATGCCGCTTCTATGTTGAGCTGCATGCAATTCTAGGTGGGGCTGCCACCACTACCCCACCTCTGACCGTGGATTCCAAGGAGGGGGTAATCTCAGCCATGCCTGAGGATTCTGCGGATGGGGAAGATGAGGAGGACGACGAGCTTGCGGAGAGCACACAGCACTTTGTTCTCCGATCTTTTTCTCAGCCTGACTGAAGTACCCTCCCAAGGCGGTATCCCAGATAATGAGGCCATGGAAGGGATCTCTGGTGAGTGTACCTTTGTAAATATAAAACATGGTTTAAAAGCAAGCGTTTTGTAATGATTAATTTGCCCTGAGGACTTGGGATGCATTCACAGCCAGTACAGCTACTGGAAATGTCTGTTAACGTGTCTGGGGACGGAGCAGAAATCCTCCAGGGACATCTCCATGAAGCTCTCCTAGAGGTACTCCAAAAGCCTTTGCAGAAGGTTTCTGGGCAGCGCAGCCTTATTCTGTCCTCCGTGGTAGGACACTTGACCACGCCATGCTAGTAGCAAGTAATCTGGTATCATTGCATGACAAAGCCTGGCAGCATATGGTCCCAGTGTTTGCTGGCATTCAAGCAACATCTGTTCTTTATCTCGCTGTGTATCACCTCAGGAGAGTGATATCGTTCATGGTAACCTGGTTGAAATATGGGAATTTAGTGAAGGGCACAGAGGTGGCCAATCCTACTGGGCTGTCTGCCTGTGGCTGAAAAGAAATCCTTCCCTGCAGTTAGCCAAGCAGGGCAGGCATTGGCGCTGAGCTTTTCGTGTTTGGCTAATAGGGATCTTCCCTGATACCAGCTACGCGGGGGGGGGGGGGGGGGGGGAAGGGTAAAGCGATCATCCCACAGAATTGGATGGGTGGTAGTGGGGTTTAGTTTTGTTTCTGCTACTGCATGTTAACAGGAAAATCGCAGCACTTAATGGGCTTTGCTTGGTATGGGAAAGGAGGGCGCTGCTTTTATGAAGGTTGCAGAAGCCGAAAGACAATGGCTTACCATGGCTGCATGCAAGCGTCTGTGATCTAACACCAAAGCCGCAGGCACTCAATATAGGATGCAAAATTCGACCTTGTACCGAAACCACATATACTATGTAATGTGAATAGTGTTGTTCACCGTGAAAGAGTATAAGCATTGTTCTGTAAAATGTATCTTTTTAAATACTTCTCTCCCTTTTTTCCTCCCTCCCACAGCTGCAAATTTTTCATGCCTCCCTCCTCCGTCCCAAAGGCGGCAAAAAAAAAAAAAAAAAAAAAAAAGCACGCAAGACAACATGTTCTCGTAAATCATGCAATCAAGCTGCGATGAAAGAGCTCATCTGAATGAGTGGAAGGACACGGTATCAAAGTACAGGAAATATGCCAGTGAACGTGAGGCCATGAGGGACACTCAAGATGAGAGGTGGCAGGCTGCAACGCTGGGGCTGCTGCGTGATCAAACAGACATGCTTCAGCGTCTGGTGGAGCTTCAGGAACGGCAGCAGGATCACAGAGTGCTGCTGCAGCCCCTGTATAACCACCCTCCCCCTCACCATGTTCCATAGCCTCCTCACCCAGACGCCCAAGAACACGGGGGGGGGTGGGGTGAGGCTCCGTACACCCTCCCACTCCACCCCAGTGGACAGCCCAAGCGAAAGGCTGTCATTATTTTGAACTTTTGAAGTGGCCTTTTCCTTCCCTCCTATCCTCCTCCCAAACCCCACCCGGGCTACCCTGTCAGTTCTCTCCCTATGTTTATAATCAATTAGTAAAGAATACATGATTTTTAAACGATAGTGACTTTATTTCCTTTGAAAGCAAATGATAATCGAAGTGAGGAGGGTGGTTTGCTTACAGGGAATGAGTCAATCAAGGGGGCGGGTTTTCATCAAGGAGAAACAAACAGAACTTTCACACCATAGCCTGGCCAATCATGAAACTGGTTTTCAAAGCTTCTCTGATGCGCAGCATTTCCTGGTGTGCTCATCTAATCGCCCTGGTGTCTGACTGCGCGTAATCAGCAGCCAGGCGATTTGCTTCAACCTCCCACCCCACCATAAACGTCTCCGCCTTACTTTCACAGAGACTGTGGAGCACACAGCAAGCACAATAACAATGGGAATATTGGTTTGGCTGAGGTCTGAGTGAGTCAGTAACATGCACCAGCGACCCTTTAAACGTCCAAAGGTACATTCTACCACCATTCTACACTCAGTCTGTAGTTGAACAGCTCCTGACTACTGTCCAGGCTGTCTTTGTATGGCTTCATGAGCCATGGCATTAAGGGGTAGGCTGAGTCCCCAAGGATAACTATAGGCATCTCAACATCCCCAACGGTTATTTTCTAGTCTGGGAAGTAAATCCCTTGCTGCAGCCATTTAAACAGAGTAGTGTTCCTGAAGATGTGAGCGTCATGAACCCTTCCCGGCCATCCCACGTTGATGTTGGTGAAACGTCCCTTGTGATCCACCAGTGCTTGCAGCACCATTGAAAAGTACCCCTTGCAGTTTATGTACTGGCTACCCTGGTGCTCCGGTGCCAAGATAGGGATATGGGTTCCATCTATCGTCCCACCACAGTTAGGGAATCCCATTGCAGCAAAGCCATCCACTATGACCTGCACATTTCCCAGAGTCACTACCTTTGGTAGCAGCAGCTCAGTGATTGCTTTGGCTACTTGCATCACAGCATCCCCCACAGTAGATTTGCCCACTCCAAATTGATTCCCGACTGACCGGTAGCTGTCTGGCATTGCAAGCTTCCAGAGGACTATTGCCACTCGCTTCTCAACTGTGAGGGCTGCTCTCATCTTGGTATTCTGGCGCTTCAGGGAAAGGGAAAGCAAGTCACAAAGTTCCATGAAAGTGCCCTTACGCATGCGAAAGTTTCGTAGCCACTGGGACTCGTCCCACATGTGCAACACTATGCAGTCTCACCACTCTGTGCTCGTTTCCCAGGCCCAGAATTGGCGTTCCACGGCTAGAACCTGCCCCATTAACAACATGATCTCCAAAGCGCTGGGGCCCGCGGTTTGAGAGAATTCTGTGTCCATGTCCTCATCACCGCACTGCAGTCACTGCCTCCTCCTCGCCTGATTTTGCAGGTTCTGGTTCAGCATAAACTGCACAATAATGCATGAGGTGTTTACAATGTTCATGACTGCTGTCTTGAGCTGAGCGAGCTCCATGCTTGCCGTGGGATGGCTTCTGCACAGTTCACCCAGGAAAGAGGCACAAAACGGTTGTCTGCAGTTGCTTTCCCGGAGGGAGGGGGAGGATGTACCCAGAACCACCCACGACAATGTTTTTGGCCCCATCAGGCATTGGGATCTCAACCCAGAATTCCAATGGGTGGGGAGGCTGTGGGAACTATGGGATAGCTACCCACAGTGCAACGTTCCGGACGTCAACGCTAGCCTTGGTACATGGATGTGCACCACCGAATTAATGTGCTTAGTGTGGCCGCATACACTCGACTTTATACAATCGGTTGCCAAAAATTGAATTCTGTAAATTCGGAGTAATCCCATAGTGTAGACATACCCATAGAAACTCAAACAGGTGAAGCTGACTGAAGATGGGGGTGCAGACAGGCAGGAGGTAGCTGTGGTTGGGGAACCCAGCTATAGATAATGAGGGAGCAGTCTTGGGTGAGGCCTTGCATTTGCAACTTTGCATAGAGCCCCATAAAGGCTAGGGGCTGCCCTACAACAGATACAACAGAAGTGGCAGACAGGAATAGCCTTAGGATCCATGAGTCCCATGAAAAACATCAACTGGACTGTTGTACTCTCTGCACCTTAATGAAGACTATGCTAATCTAAAGCAGGGTTTCTGCTGTGAAGCCTCTTGGCATTAGGGGTCCGCACTGTCAGACTCTGCAAGCACCATGGATAGTGGTTAAAGCAAAGGTCTAGGAAGAATGAGACTGGCTCACCGTGCAATCTCAGGCAAGTCACATAATCTCCCTGTGCCTCTGTTTTTCCATGTGTAAAACTGGGATAAAATTATGTAGCTACCTTTTGGGTCTGACTTTAGTGCAAAGAGTTGTCTTCAATGGGACTAGCTCATATGCTTAATTTTAAGCATATGCTTAAGTGCTTTGCTGAATCAGGGCCATGGGAAAGCAATCTGAGTATCTCAAATTAAAAGTGGTATGTACATGTTATAGTAATTGTTACAGTAAGGTTATAATTTCATGTGTATATAGTTATGAGGCTGAAAATGTCTCCTCATGGCTTAAAGCAAGCCAAGAACAGAGAGGCAGTTCACACCTCATCAGGGCATGGATGGGACAACCCAGCCCAGCCTCACAGGAACAATGGACACTGAATTAGGCAGCAACAAAAGAACCTGTTAGACCCTCGAGGGAGTCACCCCCTTCCTTTGGGCAGTTTGGGACTGAAAGAGAGACGGGGGGGCAAAGCCAAGAGGAAAGAAAGGACATGATAAAAGGGAGACATTTTGCCATGCTCTCTCTCTTCCACCTATATCTGCAGACAGTACCATCAAGCCACTGAACCACTGATCAAAGGGGAGAGCCTGATTGAAGAGCCAGCCTGGGGTGAGAAGCATCTATAAGTTTGTAAGGATATTGAAAGTGTTAAGAGCAGCTTAGAGTGCATTTTGCTTTTATTTCATTTAACCAAATCTGACTTGTTATGCCTTGACTTAAAAATCACTTAAATCTATCTTTATAGTTAGTAAACCTGTTTGTTTATTGTACCTGAAGCAGTGCGCTTGTTCTCCCAAGGGGAGTCTCTGGAAACCAAGCCTGGTACATATCAATTTCTTTGTTAAACTGACAAATTTATAAGCTTGCAGCGTCCAGTGGGCATAACTGGACACTGCAAGACAGAGATTCATAGGTGTCAAGTATCAGGGGGTAGCTGTGTTAGTCTGTATCTACAAAAACAACAAGGAGTCTGGTGGCACCTTAAAGACTAACAGATTTATTTGGGCATAAGCTTTCGTGAGTAAAAACCTCACTTCTTCGGATGCATCTGTAACATTCACTCTATGCAGCCGAAGAAGTGAGGTTTTTACTCACGAAAGCTTATGCCCAAATAAATCTGTTAGTCTTTAAGGTGCCACCAGACTCCTTGTTGTTTTTTTTTTTTTTTTTTAAGAGATTCATAGGGTTGTTTCTGGGACCGGAGATATTGGCTAGTGTCATTCGCTAGCAAGTAGCTGGGAGCAGCTTACATGCCAGAGGCTGTGCGTGAACAGCCCAGGAGTGGGGGTTCTCACAGCAGAGCAGGGTAAGGCTGGTTCCCAGAGTCAAGGAGTGGAGTGGCCTAACAGATCACCGGTCTAGATAACACCAGAGGGGAATGTCACAATCCCTTCATACAACTCTGATAAAGACTAAACAACATGAGTAAGCAGAGCAACTGAATGTAGTTCCAGAGAATGAAACTTATGTTTTTGTTTTCCCAAAAAGAGAAACTTGCCACTCAAGTCAAACTCCTGTCTACATAGACAGCACTCCACTTCTGTATATTGTAGGATTATGTGTCACTCTGGACTCACATCTGTTTTATTACATTTTATATAGTCTCAATATCTGTGGTCTGACATTTCTGATTACAGTCACTTGCAGACAAGAAATGGCTTGAACTTTTCATTTTTGGTGGGGGATAAGAAAAAAATCTAATTGCTCCTGAAGTCGAAAGCAACACTGCAGTAGGACGTGATTGTGTTGCTCAAATGATATCATTGGTTCATTAAAGTGCCCCGGGCTGCTGCAAGGGATGAATGCTTCTCACGTCATAATCAGCCCTATTAAGCTGATCTGTGGATTAGATCAGAAACAGGCTGAAGGGCAACCAAATCTCTTCTGTCTGAAACAGAATCTTTTGTACAAGCTTGTGACCCTTAGAAACTTATCATACAGCTGCAGTTGGTGATGCAATTGCCGTTTTCTAGAAATGGAAGGCAGACAAGCTGAGCATTCCTAAAGATTCCTGAAGCAACCACAGGCTCTGCATAGGTTCTCAGAGGAACTATCCATACAAGGCTGATAACTTGGGGTTCTATTGTGTAGTATTCATAATTTAAGCATTTCAAAGGATATTGTATCAGTCAAGAGGTTACAATACTAACAACTGAAGTGACTCAAATACAGCACATCCAAGGCTCCCAACTTCTCTGTTTTAAGTGGCCTGATTTGTAACTTTCCTCATAGCAGTATATGTAAGGACGAGATTAGTGGATTAGATAGGCACCTGGCAGTTTATCCTGAGTAAGGGGCAGTGGGTAGCTGAAAGGCCCCAGGAATTGTGACTCAGTTTGATCCCTGCTTCCTTGTTACTCTATGGAGGAAGTTACTTGTGCCTGCCCTATTCCTAGTACACCAATTCTCCTCTCCACAGCACTATAGTGATGCTGTGTTTTGGAGCGGGGGCTGTGGCTCTGTCCACTCCTTGCCACTGCAAGCCCACAAGTACAGGAGGGGGAGTGGGAAACAGTGGCTGCTGTTGCCCATAGTGTGACCTGCAACATGGTTAACCCACACAGGGGAATAAGGAAAGCATCTCATGCCTGCTACTCTCATTTGTGGGTGTGTTGTTGTGTTATACAACTTCATACATTTTCCCCCTACACATAAACATCACTAAAGGATTATTTAATGCTTTCATCTACTAAACTGAATAATAGCACCACCTAGCTCTTACATAACACTTTTCATCCGTAGATTTCACAGTGGTTTACAAAGATCAATATCATTATCCCCATTTTACAAGGGGGGGAAACAGACAAGGAAGTGAAGTGACTTGCCTAAGGTCAGCCAGCAAGTCAATGACAAAGCTGGGAACTAAACCCAAGTCTCCTAAATCTCAGTGCAGTGATCTACCTTTAGGTAGCCACCCTGCCTACCCAAAAACAGTTTTAACAAAAAAACTCCCTCAGCAGGGAATTAAAATCTATTAAGGATCTGACCTTGCAGGCCTGATACAGACAAGGCTCCTAGGAACATCAGTGGGAGTTTCCCTTTGGCCCAGTACCTACGCAGGTAACAGTTATGAGGTTTTTCTAGCATTGGAAGCAATGAGACTCACACAGAACCCATGCTACAGAATTTTATTTTATTTTTTGTATAACTGGGCTAATATCTCAGAGGCAAAATAATCCATTTACTAAAAAAAAAAAAAAAAAAGTAACAGGATTAATTTATGGGAAGCATGTCACAATGTTCACACAGATGCAAAAATTAAATAAATAAAAATTTCCTATGATGATGACAGAGTTTAGGACTAACCTCTTTTTAGTAAGAAGCCCTTAGTGCTTCCAGATAATTTTACAACCAGAGGAGTAGCAGGGCAGTTAATTCTGTGCTACATTTGACAGACTAATTTGAACAGACATCTTATTACCCTTTTGAATTTTGTATTTATAGTTTATTTGCCTTTTATTAACTGTTAGGGTGACCAGACAGCAAGTGTGAAAAATCAGGATGGGGGTGGAGGATAACAGGAACCTATTGTGACAAAGTTCCTCCTCTATCTTGGTGGGTCCTGCGCTTATTGGCAGATTTTCTTGCCTCAGAGATTCACCATGTGGGTTGGGGAACAGCCCAGAGACCTTCCCCTCTGGAAGAACCCACAGTCCAGGTCAATTGGGAGGTTTGGGGGGAACCCAAGCCCACCCTCTACTCCAGATTCCAGCCCAGGGCCCTGTGGACTGCAACTGTCTATAGTGCCTCCTGTAACAGCTGCATGACAGCTACAACTCCCCAGGCTACTTCCCCATGGCCTCCTCCAAACACCTTCCTTATTCTCACCACAGGATTGTCCTCCTGATGTCTGATAACATTTGTGCTCCTCAGTCCTCCAGCAGCACTCACTCCTTGCACCTCTTACTCCCAGCTCCTCACACTCCCACCACAAACTGAAGTGAGCTCCTTTTAAAACCCAGGTGCCCTGATTAGCCTGCCTTAATTGATTCTAGAAGCTTCTTCTTAAATGGAGAATTTCTTAATTGGCACCAGGTGTCCTAATTAGCCTGCCTGCCTTAACTGGTTCTAGCAGGTTCCTGATTACTCTAGTACAGCCCCTACGCTGGTCACTCAGGGAACAGAAAACTACTCATCCAGTGATCAGTATATTTGTCCTCTACCAGACTCCTGTACCCCACTGGTCTGGGTCTGTCACATATCCCTCCCCCCTGCTCAACGCCAAGGGGTTGGGCAGCTTAGGACACCAGACAGTGCACACGTGACAAGCCATCGGTGTTGCCATGACGGCTCCCTGCTCTGTGTTGCACATGGAACTGGAAAGGTTGGAGGGACCTGTACACAGTTGAGTGTATTTTGCTAACTGACATACTGTCTGCTTTGGTATAGGGCTAACATTTGTGTACCGTTAGCATCCAGCCAAATGAAGCAAGGGAGAAAGACTGTATATTTTATATGCAAAGAAAAAAAGAGAGAGAAAAAACACTGCAAGGGTAAGGATGAAAAATTCAAAGGTAGTACTCTGAGCGCAAAGGACTCGACCCAGCAAATATTTACTCCTGGGCACCGTGTTAACAGCTGCTGCATTCCAAACCACAAGTGGCTGCATTACAGTCATGGCTAGAGTAACATTTAAATCCCCTCTACCTACCTCACAGGCACGCCAGGAAGCTTTATTAGTTAATGCTTGTAAAGCCTTTTAAGACCCTTGGTTGACACTACAGAAGTATTGTTGTTAGCCAATAATGTAATATAGACATAGTGCTAAGGAGGCAGGGTTTGGGGTACTGGCCTGAAAGCCAGGAGACCTGAAGTCTGATTCTACTCTCACTTACACCTGTAAAAATCAGGAGTCATTCCAATTAAATGAGAGGATATAAATGATATACTGTAAAATGCAATGATATAAAATCAGTATGAGAGAGCTTAAAAAAGCAGCGCTGGATATTCCTGGCTCTGCTTATGCAGGTCTCTGTGCCTCATTTGCCTCCCTCCT
The DNA here is from genome assembly GCF_027887155.1 of Malaclemys terrapin pileata. NCBI lineage: Eukaryota > Metazoa > Chordata > Testudines > Emydidae > Malaclemys > Malaclemys terrapin. The sequence continues at coordinate 50,881,470 of NC_071508.1, read as the reverse complement.
ACAATCTGTAAATTGGAGATAACCATACTTATTTTCTTTTGCAAAGTGTTTTGAGCTCTATGAATGAAATGCCCTATACTACTCCTAAGTATTATTATAGCTGCAGTTTATAAACGGTTAATAATATTCAGTCCTAATTTGTTTATGCTGTTTCACAGAGGTTAGCAAGGATGGGGGTGGAATTTTGTTTTGGATAGAGCATTAAATTTTTCATTGTGGGGGAGAGGGGAAAGTCAGGGTTTCTCTTATCTGAATTTTACCTGCCAAAACGCTGGATATATCCCAACTGGCCATCTTTAACAGACCCACTTACATAAAGTCTTCATGCTTTTCCACCCCTTTTCCCAAAATTTGTAAATGCTTATCCAAATCCCAAACTGCCAATATCATCCACATTGGAACTGGTTCTTTGGAATTTGGCTCAACTTAACTGTTCAGTTAACCTGAACTTTTTTTTTTTTATGGCTATCGTACTTCCCACCACAGCTGATTCAGTGACAGTTTCTCCAGCACAAGATAGGAGTTGCCCACTACCTACTCCAAAGTAACATGGGGTTAAGGGATCTATGCAAATTACTAATCTCCATCACAAAGAACTTGCAGGAACCATAAGAGAGACTAGTCCCCAACAGCCCTGCTCAAACTCCCTTCTGGGCTCTGAAGAATGAGAATTCTGACCCAGACAAGGGTCCTAAGTAAGCAGCATCAAAGAGAATAAAATATTAGCTCATAAAACCAGCCCAAAGGCCCTTGCTAGAAAACCCAGGCAATGTATTTTAATATAGGTACTACACTTGCTCGAAGCAAAGCTAGCAGTAATTAGTTGCCACACTATATCTCAGGCTGACCGGTAGATGTAACAAGGCATGCTTCACTTCCTTTTGTCCTAAAAGCTAAATTAGTACTACTCAGCAATCTCCCAATAATTCTATGCCAGTGAGACCATTTACAGTTGCCTCTGGTATGTGTTTTGCACTGCCATTAGCATTAACCTTTTATATTTATGTAATTCCAGTTACTTGACCTGTGCTGGTTAATGTTTTTAATAAATGCTGCCCGTGAAAGGGAAGAGGTTGCACTAGTCACCACACTGTTCATTACAATGTTATAGTCTTCCAACTTGCATCGGAGGAAAAAGTTGTCACACAATGGAGAGGGAGGGAAAAAAGCCTTAGCCCATCAAACTCAAAAGTATTTAAAAAAATCCTCCAGAAGAATAAAAGGGCAATGAGCACAGTTTGCAGACATCCCATTTGTACAGTGAATATTGTTGAACTATTTCCTGTTGCCAAGGCATGCAGTGACTGCAGGTTACTAGGGTAAGGCAATGTATTATCATGCAGATTATGCAGAGTTATTGCAAGGAACTGCCCAGCAACAGAGCAAATTTTTCACTCGATTGATTCCAGCATTGAAAAGGAAACAAAACAGCTGCATGAATGCACAGCTGCATTGGCCCAAACCAAACCCACCAGCAACCCTGAAAACTTGGGAGCCCAATCCTGCTTTCAGTGAATTTAGTGGGAATTTTTCTATTTACTTCAATGGGAGTGGGAGCAGGAGGCGGCCCTTGAACTCCAGGAAACGCGTGCAATGTTTTTTAACTACACTGCTTGCTGTAAGGGTGGCATTAACAGTGAAGAAACTGACTGATCAGATACCCTCCAGTCTGAAAGTACTAATGATGGGAGGAGCCAAAACACAGATCTGTTTTGAGTGCAGGGACATTCACAGCTCTGATAATGCTCAAAAAGATCTGCGGATGGGCATATTTATTCTCCAGTTTATTAGCCAGGAAGAACAAGACCAGACACCTCTTTTCCTCTCCCCAGAGAATCAGGAAGATCGGTTTTATACACATTTTGTTATTTAGGATTAACTTACATACAGTGATTTGAAGTCTTCGAAAAGGTAGCAAAATGTTGACTGAGAACACATTCTTGAAGTTCTGTATTTTTTCCAGAGAAAGCAGAACAGCATAACTTGCAGCCTTACATTTCTAAACACCATTAATCTGCTCCTGCCCTGTCCGATTGTTACAGTCATAGATGTGCTGAGAGGTGGTGTTTTGTTTTTCACTTAATATTTTCAGCAGTCTAGAGGCAGCAATGATTTATCACTGAGATAATCTTTGTTTGTGTTTCCTTACTTGAAATAAATTACCTGAGGAAAAGTCATCTATTTTTCATAGAAGGCCTTGAAAATGGAACTCTGGACAGTTATAAAATTTTGGAAATATTAAAAGTGGTTCTCACAATCTGAGGAATGGTTCCCCATTATTTATATTTCACAGGGGAGGCATCATAAAATAAACAGTCACATACCGCAGAATACTTCAGGATAATAATATATACTTAGCATTCAAACAGCACTTTAGAGCACCCTGCAAACATTAACTAACCAGAGGCTTCCTTTCCTTCCAGCCCCTTATGCAGGGCAGAGGTTGGTGGTGTTGCTAATCTCTCCCCTCTTTATATTATCTCCCATACCCACACCTTTTCTCTAGCTCTCTCAATGATTGTAGGAATTATGCATGCATATCGAGTACATATTGATTTATTCCTAGGGATGTAGGACTTACCATTCCAAGTCAGACTGTCAGCAGCTACAAAGTGATGTCTCAAAAGTAGGCAGAGGTGGTACTAACATGTGAAAATATGTTCAGATAAGTGATAAATCAGGGTAAGCGTTGCTTAACCCACCATGACTTCACTGCACACTATTGCTCCAGGATGACTGTTACATGCTCAGCAGAGGTGGATGCTTGATGCTTTAGAGGAAAGGAACAATCCTTTCCCCATAGCCACATTAAGGCATCAGTGTCCACATGGGTGCTGCTCTTACGCTGGTGTGTCAGTAGGACTTCAGGGGTTCTATCCCATGGTGCTTTGCACTGCACTAGGTTGCAACGTTCTATGATTCTTTCCAAGTGAAGTGTGAGAGAAACTGTTTCTGGCTATGTCATGGAAATTGTGGGAAGGTGTTGGATTCTGAAGTCCCCAACTGGATTAGTCTGTGTCTTCACTGCAAAGTTGGCAGGTTACCATCCCAGTTGAAAATGGGTTTTAGCCTATAACTCCAGACAAGTCAGCTAGTTGGGATGTAAAGCACCCCCATACTTGGTGAGAGGTTTTTGTATGAATGGGAGCTAGGTTAACTCTGCAGTGAAGACAATCCCTGTGTGTGACAGAAGAGGAGCACTCCCAGGCCAATGCACTACAGCTGCTATGTAATGGGGACACCCCTCCTTTCTCAATGGTGGTTAAGATTCTGTCACAGGTATTTTTTTAGTAAAAGTCATGGACAGGTCACAGGCAATAAACAAAAATTCATGTAAGCCCATGACCTGCCCCTAACTTTTACTAAAAATACCCGGAGGCGTGTGGGGGGGACTAACAGTGGGAATGCTGCTGGAGGGGGGCGTGCTGCTCCAGCCCCAGGGCTGACCACCGGCCAACTGCTCCAGTAGGCCCAGGGCTGACCACTGGCTAGCTGCTCCTGCCCAATCACAGACCCGGTCCCCACTGTCAGGGCCGGCTTTAGGAAGTGTGGGGCCCAATTTGAACATTTTCGGCAGGGCCCCGGCAGGGATGACTTTAAAAAAAAAAAAAAAAAAAAAAAGCCTTTCATTTCTTAGCAACCGGTTCCCTATAGAAAGTTCTGATTTAAGGGATGTGCCACAGGTTTTTTTTTGTACCAACAGGGTTACCATACGTCCGGACGGCGATTTAAGAACCAAAAAGCCTGACATGTCTGGGAAAATACGGATGTATGTTAACCCTACCTAAAGTTCTTTTTTAAAAAGATGGGCCTGAACTCAGTTTCACATGTGTGGGTCCCCGCCACTCCCTGGGGGTGTGTGCACATGTGTGGGTCCCAGCTGCTCCCTGCCCCCCTCACTGAAGCAGGTGTGCAGCGTTACTGCCCTGGGAACTGCAGGGCACCAGTGGACATGGGGTTGGCTGGAGGCAGGGCAGGGGCTGACTGGAGGTAAGGTCTGGCTGCAGGCAGGGCAAGGGGTGTGCGGCTGGCTGGAGACAGGGGTGTGTGGGGTGGGCTGGCTGGCTTCAGGCAGGGCCACATGGGGGGTGCGGCATGGGTTGGCAGGGCTGGAGACAGAGGAGTGTAGAACTGGCTGGCTTCAGGCAGGGGTGTGTGTAGCAGGGGCTGGCTACAGGCAGGGCAAGGGGTTCAGGACTGGTGTAGTCAGGGGTGTGTGTGGGGCTGGAGACAGGGCAGAGGGTGCAGCAGGGGCTGGCTGTGGACAGGGGGCACGGGGCTGGCTGCAGGTAGCGGCAGGGCGGGGGGGCTGATGCAGGCAGGGAGTGCGGAGCTGGCTGAAGACAGGGGCTGGCTGCGGGTAAGGCAGGGGGTGTGGGGCTGGTGCGGGCAGAGGGTGCGGGTACAGCCTACCCTGTACGGTAAGTATCCCCTCCTCCTCCCTCCCCCACTGGGATAGCAGCAGCAGCAGCTTAGGGCTCCAGGGCTATTTAAAGGGCCTGGGGCTCCCCTGCTTCCACCGCCCCGGCCCTTTAAATAGCCGCGGGAGCCCTGGGGAAGCGGCGGGCTCCAGCGGCTATTTAAAGGGCCAGGGCGGTAGAAGCAACGGGAGCCCCAGACTTTTTAAATAGCCCACAGAGCCCCACAGCCCTACCCCAGGGCTCCAGCAGTGGGGCTGTGGTGGCAATTTAAAGGGCCTGGGGCTCCTGCTGGGAGCCCCAGGCCCTTTAAATTGGCCCTGGGGAAGCCGGGCCACCCGGGTACAGCACACCGGCTCTTGCCGGTACATCATACTGGGGCTTGGGCATGGGGCCCTCTTAGGGGCGGGGCCCAATTCAGGGAAATTGGTTGAATTGGCCTAAAGCCGGCCCTGCCCACTGTGCTAGGCACACTGTACAAACGTAGAACAAAAACACTGACCCTGCCCGAAGTGCTTATGGTCCATGTGTAAATCAAGAAACAACAGCTGGATACAGACAAAGGGGGGAGCACTAGGAAATAATGAGAGGATACTGGTCAGCATGATAGGCAGTGATCTTGGCCCTCCAGCAGCCAGTTTTTGTAGGCATGTCCAGAAATCCGAGATGTGATTGTTCAGATGAAATCCAAATATTAGTCCTAAAATTGTCCAACCTTTTTAAAATAAATCTAGTGCAGTATTTTACTTTGATCAGTATCAGCATCTTCAGGCCAGCTAAATCCACTGCGAAGAATACACAGGCTCTGTTCTGAATTTACCTCCCATACACATTCTAAATTAAGGTGTCTGAAACAAACCCTGCTGCAGGCTCCCACCTCTCCCTCCCCCAGGTCTGTGATGGGCTTCTGTACTTTTAAAATACTTTTTCCAACCTCCTCTTTCCCTTAAGCACTTTTCAAAAGTTGAGAAAATTTAAACATTTGAAAATAGCAGGTTTTAACTCAGGCTCCACTTTGGCAACACAGCTCAGTAGATATAGCAGGGAGAATGGACTGAGCTCTGGTCACTCAACAACATGGCCTTAGAGACTATACTGCCTGTCTTCAACTCCCATGGCTATTCCAGCTGTCATGCTAACTTGAAGGTGGTGAGCACGGGAATGGTTCTGCAATTTATATGTCAGCGAGGCTACAGAAACTTCCCCCCGGCAAGAGCCAGAAGGGGTACCTGCCTCCTCATTCTTCCCACCAACTCTGCAAGCTGCTGTCACATCAAAAGATATTAGCTGTTGACTTCGCTCTTGCACCTCCATCAGCACAGTAGGCCAGACCTGTTAGGTGCTAAGGGAAAGAGCTGCACAAAAAGAAGAAAGCTATTTGCAGCACACCACAAGAAGTTTTACTGGTCCTACAACTACAGGCCCTATGCTATATATTCTTGAGCGCCACCTACCGGGACTGTGCCTGTTAAGACATCTCATAACACCAAAGATAAGTACTCGTGGGTGTATGGCTGACATTAGAAGTGTGGGTATGTCACATGCAATCACTGGAGGCAGTCTTCTACAGATTACAGTACATACATCTCCCCTCCCCAGGCCCCTGTGCTTTTCAGAGGCATTATGTAATTGTGAATTATAATTTTCATAACTAATTGCATTTACATCTCAAAGTATTTTACATGCTGAAGCTGCCCATAAGACATACAGTACCGCTGAAATGCGACCACCTCTAGGGCAGAGGGCATCAGGCAGGCAAAGAACAAGTCCAAGGAAGTTTAGCAAGAAGGAAAATATTGGCAAAGACATGGGACAAACTGTTACAAAAGTTGCACAGAAGGAAAAAAAAACAGCTCAGGCTCACTATAAGGCTATCGGTCTCCTTCAATTGTATTATTTTGCCTATAGCATCCACATATCTCCAGCACTGAATTATTAGAATCCAGGAGGATGGCTGGTGGGAGCTAGACACAACATTGGTAGTGTTAGGAATGAACTAACATTAACCTATAGGGGAAATTTGGATGGTTTCCAACTCAGCATTTGAACTACAAGGGTTGGTCTCATCTCTGTTCATAATTACTAACCTTCATATAGTCAGCTATGTAGCAATACAAATATTTATAGAATGGTAGCACCCAAAGGCCACCTGGTATTGTACATACAGAAGAGAATCTGTAGCTTGAAAGCATTTGACAGCAACAGAGTATTACAAATCCTGAAGTTTGGGGATCAAACTCAAAGCATCAATAACATTTTGCTTTTATTCTAGCTGCATATGGAATAACTTTTATAGTCAAAACTTACTCTTTACATTTTTTTCTGTGGCCTTTCATGAAAAATATTTTATGAAGCATTAGGAATATATGCACTATAGTAATGTTATCAGAGTCCTTTTTAAAACTGCATCCTTTGTTCTCTGCTCCCAACTCCAAAATGACATTCTCAGGAGAGACCTCTAGAAGATTTTTGGCAATTAGTCCACAAATGTTTGATATGGACTATGAACATTAAAAACCACCATTCAGTATTTTTATGTAAATAGCACAATACCAACATTTGTGTTAAGGGAATTATCTCACTAAGGGCTTGTCAACCTATGTTAGGTCAACTTACAGCCACCACAGTAATTACTGCAGTTCTTCATGTCCACATCACCCTCCTTCTGTTGGTGGTACGTCCCCTCACCAGGAGCACTTGCACCAACTTAGAGGGGCAACACGGGGTGCTGAGAGCTCAGGATCTCTGCTCAGACCACAGCTAACAAGCTGCTGCTTCAGCTCCCCACTACCCACAGAGCTAACCAGCTGTACCCCAGCAGCACCCAGGCTCTCAGCTCCCTGGGGCAGCAGCTGGAGCCACCCACCCTGGGGTGACTGCCCAAGCTGAGAGCCTAGCCGTGTTCACAGCAGGGAGCCTACCAGCTTTTCTTGTCAATTTCACAGCTGCCTCAGGCTCAGAGTAGCAGTGGGGGCTCACTGCTGAAGCAGTGAAATTGACAAGAAAGGCTGGTAGGCTCCTTCTTGTGACATTTGTGCCCAGCACTGGGCTCAGACTTGGGGCTGTTACCCCAAGGTGAGGGGTTGAAAGCTCCAGCTGTGAATCTGAGGCTAGGCTCAATTTCATGGTAGGGAGCCTACCAGCCTTTTTTAATTTCACAGCTTCAGCTGTGAGCCCCTTGCTGCAGAGCAGAGCTGTGAAATCTAATGCTGTAGTGTGGATCAAGCCTAACATCGAGACAGAAAACAGTGGAAGAGGGTGGTAGCTGCAGAAAGATAAAGGATGGGCCTGTGGTTAAGGGACTTAGAACTTTACTAATTCTTCCAGAGAACATCAGATGCTAACATTTTTGGTTATGGCTACAATTTTGCCAATGTATGTCAGTTCCCCCTGTAAAATAGGGACGATAAAGCTTTCCTACGTGGGGGTAGACCTACAGAGAAATTCAGTAGTGTTTGTGGGCACAAAAACTGGAGCTGTGAAGGGAGAAGCAATTCTCCACCCCCAATACGCTTTGGCCATTATTAAGTAAATTTAAAACAGAGCTTCAGCATTAACAGTACGGTGCATGATGGGTATCTTGCCCCTACAGAACAGTTCTTTTAAGCAGGCATTTGCAGAACTAGCAGGGTCAAAATCTCAGAACTCCTTACAGTTACTATTGCTTGCACCTACCCTTTCAAAATGGAGTAGAGATTAGGGTTGCTGGGCAGTCTCTGCTCAGTAATTCTACTTGGAAAGAAGTTGTTGTAATGCAATCAAGATGTAAGATGACCACTGAAGTGTTCCACTGGACCAAGTAGGTTACAAGGAAAAATCTACTGCATGAAGTTCTTGCTGCAATTTAACTTACTTGGGCACCAATTACCATAAAACCTGAGCTATTCAATCTTTGATATATTTATCCTCATAACACCCATGAGGTAGGGCAGTACTATTATCTTAATTTTACAGAGGAACGGTCATACAGGAAGTGGGACACAGCCAGGCCTTGATAGCCAGTCCCAGGATAGCATCCTAAGCCAAATGGATCTCACAAGAACAGCCATACTGGATCCATTTAACCCAGTATCCTGTCTTCTGACAGTGGACAATGCCAGAACTGGCATATTCAATTAACCTGTACAACTGCAACTGGGTTATTTATTTTTCTTGTATCAGTGGCTGATTTAACAGCACAGACCCTAGATTCAAATAGTGCTAAGGGCATGGGAATCTCTGCAAAATTCATATACTACAGAAACCATTATGGGTATTAAGAGGGTCTAACAAATAGTCAAATACCAGTCAATTTCTCCTTGCAAGGGCTAGATTCAACTATTATATTTCCAACCCTTTCCCAGATTGAAATGCAGCAGCTCAATTTGAATTTGCCACATTAGAAAAGGCAAATCAATTGTTTACCTGTTTTCTAAGTTGTGGCAGCAAGAGGAACATGTGCTATTGTAAAACCACAAGGTAAGAACAAATAGTTCAGAAACTGGGGGTACAGCAGCAAGATGGCTACTGTCACTAGCTTCACAGATCGGGCATAGGCTTCAATGAGAACCACATAAAATACGTTCAAGCTGGTATGATCCAGTTCACTTCACATCCGTCCAAATATGATCCAGTATACTACACATACCTCCATTTTTTAACAAGCACCCTTCTGTAATATTAGATATAATTTACACCAGCTTCCCAAAACTTATTTATTGAAACTTCCACACAGAATTTAGAAGACAACAAAGGTCTTTAATGTGACTTTATTCTTTCAGTAAAAAGAAGAGTGAACTCTTATGCGACCAGAGCAGAGGCAGTGGATGACTCGCTGAAAAAATAAAGAAAAGAAAATTATTTCCCTCTCATTTTGGATATTGCCAGTGCAGTGGCAACTTCTCAGATAAGTTAGTTGCCAAAACAACAAAAACTGTTGCTTCAAATCAGCTTTGTTATATTTGACTGGAGCAAAGAACAGCTACAATAGCAGTAATTTTTAACAGTCTAACTAGCTGATTTTAGGCTTTCCAGAATTACAGGAGCTCACTCAGACATCCAAGGAAGGTTAAGCCAACACTAAGGAAAACCTTTCTGGTGGAAACTGCAAATGGTTGAAAAAAAAAAAAATCAATCATCATAGTGAGCTGTCTGACCTGAGCAATGGAAGTAATGTGGGAACTATAGAGAAAGGCAATTTTAGATTAAAAATATATATTTGAAACAAGGTAGATGAGATAGTTTATGAATGATACTGTATAATAAATGAATCTAGCTGATGCTGGTCACTATAGCAGCCTACAAATTTACTGGATTTTCTAACCTAGCTAAGTTTGTTATCTCTGTCAGAGTCCTGCCTAGAATGAGGGTGGGGGATTCAACTCCACTGTCAACTAGGCCTGTGGGACTTCCAGGTTGGAACCGACAAGAGAACAGACAAACACTTACTACTTCCAGTTGGGTGGCAGTACTCTCTTGGTCTTGTAATAGCGAGCCAGCCTGTGAATTCTGCTCTCAATCAGAATCAGACGAAATTTGGCATCTTTATCCTTAAAAAGGAAAGGAAGATACAATCAAATCAAGAAATTCACATATAACATCCAAAGACATACACTTACACTTAAGACAAGCTTTCGTGAAAGGGGAAGTATTTCAGTATTACCCACAGCTATTGTAAAAGGCCACTATCCCCACTTTTGAGTTCAATCCTGCTCTTTGACCCATCAAGTTCATGCAGACTTAAGTATAAGATAAGCATTTGTGCTAACAAGACAGGCAAGTCCAAAATTGTTTGTATTGTTTTATAGGCAATAAAAGTTTTAGCTTTATCAGCTGTGCCCTTTACATTTACTCAGATGAAGTAATGGCCAACATTTCCTGAAGCATACTGAAAATCTCTGCTCAGGCTGCAAAGTTACCAGTCATGTAAAGATTAGAAAACAAACTCTACACTAAGTATCAAAAACTGATCTGCACTTTGTATAACTGTATATAATATTAATTCAAATATGTATAGCAATTTCAGAACAGTATCACAAGGTTCATTTTCAAAATTCAATTAATCTAATAAAACAAGTAAAGCCACAACGGAGTTGCTATTTATATATTTCAAAAAACAAATGAAGAAAAAGCATATAAATCTTTATAATCCAACGGATTATCGCAAAGTGTAAAATTAGTTCAAAGACTCTTCCAGATTTAGCTTAAGTTTTTAAGGTACTTTATCTTGGTAAACCCCCACTCCTCCTTTTTTTAAAACACTTTTGCCACTCTCAGACCTTGGCCAATGAAAGCTTACCTTTCTGTTTCTCTCAAGATGTTTACGAACAGCAACAGCTTTCTTGATCAAGTGGTACAGATCCTCTGGAAGGTCTGGGGCAAGTCCCTTGGACTTAAGGATCCTTAAAATTTTGTTGCCAGTGACAAAACGAACTTGGGCGACACCATGAGAGTCCCTTAAGATTACACCTGAAATTAAAAGTTACATACTTTATACCAGAAAAAACATGCCAACAAGTGCTACTAATTCTAAAGGCTCACTCAGACATCCAAGGAAGGTTTAGCCAACATTAAGGAAAACCTTTCTGGTGGAAACTGCGAATGGTTGGAAAACAATCATCACAGTGAGACCTACATCTTACCAGAGCAATGCAACTGCTGGACCACAAAGCACTTTACAAACAATTAAATTAACCTAGCTCCCCAGACCTCCCATATTGTACAAGGGGGAGGGGGGGGGGAGAAGAAAATCAAAGCAGACAGACATTAAGGTTTCACATTAAGATGTACAGTGTCACCAAGAAGTTTTAACGAAAGTGAGAATTAAACCCAGATTTGCTGTTTTAAATCCATTCTTTATAAGAGTTCAGAAACTTACCAATCTGTGAGGGAGTCAGGCCTTTCTTAGCCAGTTTGTAGATCTGTTCTTTTACATCATCAGAAGTTAGTTTTAACCACTAGAAAAAAAAATTGTTGTAAAGAGCCACAGTGATGAATAAGTATAGACTGCATAGGAGAAACTACACCGCTAATAGTTTTGAAATGCAATAACAGTCTATTAAATATTTATGTGCACCATAAAGGGGATATTCTTAGCATGTTTCACTAATAGCATGTGGCATGCATGGAACAGTCAGTGCTAATCATCAGAAGCATATACATGATTACTCTACAATCTCCTCTAGAGGCTGGAGGTAGACTGCTTTGTGGTGCCCAAGAGCACAACAAAACTTAGACTGGCACTACAGCATAACAGTAAAGAAAATATTATATCACCAGGGAGTTATCACTGAGCCCATAGCAGCAGTGCAACTACCATGATCATGTTGTACATTGTGACATACAAAAAACCAGTTCTGGTGAGTGAATTGTTAAAAGGCATTTCGTGGTTTGAAGTAAAAGATTGCCTTAGTGAACAGAACACTAGCTGACAAAACGTGGAGAACTAAAGTTCCACAACAATCTGATAAGAAAACCTAAAAGGAACTAAATGGACTCAGATTTGTAACACCAAGGACCTTCCTCTCCAACTGGATCTTCAAATATGGTCTCCAGTAGTTACCTGGTTTTACTGTCTGATTTGTCAAACAAAACAATCACATACAAAAAAGTAATGCAAATCTATAAAGTGAATTTAGCATTACTGAAATTTAACTGGAGCCTTAGAGGATCTCAAACCTAAAAACAGCCAGTTTGCCTTATCTATTACTCCATTATCTATCACTAGAAATTAAGATAGAGAAAAGTTACTCCATATTTTTAGTTTAATTTGTGCATGGGACAACAATTTCTGCCTAGTAGGTTAATGTTTATGTAGTTCTTTAACTTAAAAGGGTAACTTGCAAAGGAAAACTATTTTTAATAAAAATATATTAAGTTAAATGACTAACATTTCTAATGGTCATCCTTTTAAGATTTTCTTGAGGAAAGACTGCTCTGGTAGCAGCACCGCAGGGTTCACCTCAGTGCTCTATTCATAGCTAAGGTCATTCTTAGAGGATGTTCAGGGAAGTTATCTTCAGTTACTTCAAGTTATGACCGTAGAACACATTAAACTCCTGTGAGAATGCTCTCTTTCAGAAGTAAAGTGGCCTTAGTTCACTTTAGCTTAATTCACTTCCACAATTAAGCTAAAGTGAAGTAAGGCCACTACATCTGGACAAAAGCATTTGCATAAGTGGTTAGTGTGCTTTACATTTACACCTTCAGTTAAAGTTTCCTGTGTCCATGTGCAGACATGTCTTTAGGAAGCCACATATTCTCCAAGTATAGTCAATCCCTTGTCTTTGATACTGCCTACAGAAGTTTTGTGAAAGTAACTGAAAAGATACAGAACTATCCCATAAACTGCAGAGACCATAAACTCTTTCCAAGGAAATGGGGCAGCCACTAGGACCTAGTTTTCTATTGAAAAGCCAAATTTGTAAGAATTAGACACCAAACTATCTGTCAGCACATACAACTCATGTAACTAAATATCTACGCACTACAAGCTGTGCTTTGTTTTCACTGGGGGCATAATGCTGCATCCACCAAACTGGAAGCGTGTGTGTGAAAATCAGATCCTTTAACACTGTACACCTGAGTCAAGTCAAACCAATGGTCAAGAGGTGAAAGTAATATGACAAACAACCAAAATGTTTACTTACTGTGGGCACACTGCGCCTATAGGGCAAGGCTGACTGGGACAGGCCCTTCCTGTTGAAAAGAGAGGCATGCGATACTGAGTGGAAAAATTAAAGGAAAAAAAAATCTTTAAATTTTAGACCTCAGGGCAACACATACATGTGGCAACCCCCGGGACTGTAACTTACCACGGTCACTACTGCCGAGCCACTCAGTGTATCTGCCCTACTTTCCCGCACTGCCCTTTCCCCCTCCTTTGGAGCAATGTATCTATCAGCCTTCACCAGCGTGGCCACCCCATTAACTGCTCGGCACTCCCCTGCTCTGGGCTAGGACGAGGTCTTTAACAAGCGCTACTGTGAAACTGGGGGGGGGGGGGGGGAGTTTACAAGCGACACTCGGGGGGGGGGGGGGCTGGGTTTATCCCTGCAGCCGGGCAGGGGCAGCCTGCGGGGCGGGTGGTGCCAGCACCCAAATACCAGCGCTGCCCTCGGCTGCGAGCGGGGTGCAGGGCCCAGCGCTGCCGCAGAGCCCCGCGGTCCGAGGCCGAACCCGACACGTGCCCCTCGCGCCAGCGGGGCTCGAAAGCGGGACTCAGGCCCGCGCAGGGCCAGGCCGGACGCCCCGGCCTCACTCTGCCCGCCCCGGCCAGGCCCGTCTTCTGCGCGGCGCGGGGCCGGGACACTCCGGCCGCTCCCGCTTCGCTAGGCGCGGCCCCCCGCGCGGGGCCCCGGGAACAGACCGGCGCCGCCGCCGCTTACCCCGGAGCGTGCATGCGACCCATGATGGCGCCGGGCAGCGAAAGAAAGACCAGAGAGAGGCGGGGGCCGAGGCTCACCCCTTCCGCCGGAAGAGACGTCAACGCGTAACTCCGCCCTGTCCGCGCGCCGGCCAATCAGAGAGGCGCTCTCCTCACCCGTTCCGAGGGAGGACCATGGCTCCCAGCATGCACTGCGGCAGGAGGCGCCTTCCCAGCTGGCGCTGGGGCCGGGCGAGAAATCCCAGCCTGCACTGCGGCTCCCCCGGCACAGACAGGCTCGGGGGGAGGGTCCCAGCCCCGCTAGCTCCCGCCGCGGCTGGCCCGGGGGAGGGGGCGGGAACAGCTGCCGGAGCGGGACGCCTGACGGGGGAGCGGCCTGGGCGCCAGCGAACCGCTTCTAATTGACCCTCCCCAGCGCCGGTAGCAGGCAGCAGGCGTAAAGCAAACTCCGGGAAGTTCTCCGCGGAGCGCGGGGCCGGGGGGCTCGTGAAGGCCAAAACTGTAACCGGGTTTGCAAAAGCATCAGCGACACTCATGGAGGTTGGGTCCAGCTGGTCAGATACAACCTCATGCTCGGGGTGGGCCTGGCCCGCTGGCAGGAGCTGGGGGAGGGCTGGATCCCCTCGAGCAGCTCTCGGCTGCTCATTGCCTCTAAAGCAGCTGATGCCAGCCACTGGTGGATGACAGGACCCTGGGCGGGACAGGCCTTTCGTCTGACCCGCGCTGGCCGTGCTTATGGTGGGAGCCTGCGCAGCAACAGCCCCACTCGAGGCTCGGACTCAAAGAGGCACTGTGTGCCCCCCCAGCACTAACCGAGACTCCAGTCCTCAAAACAAGGCACACGGTCTCTAACCCCTGTTAAATTGGGAAAGTAAAAGCCTGGGTGCCCACAGCACCTTAGCCTGTGTCAGAAGCAGACGGGGCCTGTGCCCACACCTGCTCATGTCACACTTCTCACCAAATCCAGACTAGGCCCCAGGGCACTCACCTCTGCAACTCTGGCAAGATGCAACAGTTGTGTAAACAGCCAGGGAAGAAGGTGACCGCAAGCATGAGGCTATGTGCATAAGTAGCCTCTGTGGTCAGAGTAGGCACAGGGAGTGAAAAATATTTTTCTTCCTAGGAATAAGCAGCACTGCCAATTGTCCTAGCCTGCCAAGCAATATATTCCTTACCATTAATCTAGTACCCTAGAAAAGTATTGCAGTTTCCTAGTCTGGTTAACGCTCAATGTTCTAAAGTGGCTATTTTCTCCTGGTGACATTTCCACAGGTATTGACTAAATTCTTTGAATCTTGCCATTTCCAATAATTTGTAAGTTTCGTATGCAAAAGATTAGACTATGTGAGATGGTTCATTTTTCCTTGCAAGTCAGGACACTGAGTGCTGCAGTTTATACAGTGCACTCAGCTCCTGCCAGGGGAAGAAACCCCTTTCTGTCAACCCCAGCACCAGATGGGCCATGCACAACTTACTCTTGTAGCATCCAGCAGGTGTTTTGCTCAGAACATCTGTGCATCATGTTCACCAGGCTGCAGTGCTGTTAGGTATTGGTAGTTGAGACAAGCACACACAGCTGCATCTGCACCACTATCCTATCCCTGTTACTCCCATCTGTAAAAAGCAATAAAGAGTCCTGTGGCACTTTATAGACTAACAGACATATTGGAGCATAAGCTTTTGTGGGTGAATACCTACTTCATTAGACGCATGTGGTGGAAATTTCCAAAGGCAGGTATACATATGCAGGCCAGAATCAGTCTTGAAAGTTGTTTAATCCTACCACTTTAACCACTATGATTCTTTTAGAAAAAAGTTGGTGCAAATGTGATTCTGGAAGGAGGAAAATACTAAAAAAGTTGAAGGCTTCAGAGGAAAGTCTTTTGAATACAAGTAATATTACTTTATCCATTATTCACTGAGTGTTACTGGACTTCTAACCCAGTAAGGACAAATTATAATTAACCACTTTCCATTGACCTGAGTTGATTGTTTGATAGAGGTTTAAAAACTCTTCCTAGAGGTTAATCTTAGTTGCCCTTTTAAAAAAAAAAAAAAAAGTATCAGGTTGAAGGAAGAAGAAATATACCAAGTCAGAATCATACATGCATACCTAAGAAATGGAAGGATTAATTCCTGAGTGAATTAAGTAGTATTTATTGATTGCATGAGATATAGTAATAGTTGGAAATGGTAGCTTTTGGTTTTTGCTGCTGATTGCCAGTGCATTAACTAAGGCTTTCATAGCTCTATGTACAGAGTTTAGGTTTCCCAAAGTTCAGGAGAGGGCTAATTTATTTTTATTGACCACAAATCTGCTACTTTTTCTTCTATACTCTCCCTTCCTTAAGGTTTCTAAGGATGATTCCAGCCCTTCCCCAGTGCCCATCTGTAGAAATAAGTGTTTTGCATTTTACATGCACACAAATATAATTTGGTGGGATTATCACCATGCTGAGGTTTCCCGGTGAGAAGAGGAACCCTAACCCCGAATTTGATATGCTACGATTTAGTCATGGGTATTTATAGGACGTCGTGGACAGGTCATGGGCAATGCACAAAAATTCACGGGCCTGTGACCTGTCCATGACACTAGAAATACAGAGGTTGCTGCTGCAGCACTAGCTGCCTGGAGGGGGGCGGGGAAAGGAGCGGAAAGGGAGGAGACCAATGACCGACCACTGCCCCAGGGAAGTGGCCGCACCAGCTGCTGCTCAGGCAGTCCCCAGGGCTAGTTTCCTAGGACTGCCAAAGCAGTGGTTGGTGTGGGGCGACTCCAGCAGCAGCAGGTCTGGCTGTCCCCGAGGCCACCTAAGCAGCTGGCCGCAAAGCCAGCTGCTTGGGCAGCCCTGGGGTCAGCCACACTGGCCCCCACAAAAGTCACAGAATCTGGACTTCCATGACACAAACAAACCCCTAACCATGGAAGATACCGGCTAAATCCCCTGCACTGAAAGTTTTAACTAGGATGTTTACAATGCTCACTATTAGGGTTAATTTAATACTGACATACAAAAAAAAATAATCTGCTGTTTTTTAGCTTTATAGTCAAGCGTGCACAATACAGCACTAGGTATTTTGAATACTTAAGGCCAAGTTGTATCTTGACACATGTAGACTTTTCCTTTTGGCTTTCAAATAAAGTTGCACACATCTTAGGGTAGAGTTTGGCTTCAGAGGTTTCTGTTTGAGTGGAGAAGGGAGGGAAAAGAGACAGCACAAGTTTTTTATTCCAGAATAGTGTTTAATGTAATCGTAAGACAGTTATGGAGTCACATTTAACCCATTCATTACAGGTAGGGTTTTGATGGCAATATTGTGCATCTTTATTAGTTATCAGTATAATTGAAATATTTGGTTCTTACAGATGTATAGATAATGTGAGGCAAACTACCATATTTGCTCCCAATGAGTTTTACCAATACCATCTATGAAATATTTACACTATTTTAATCACAGTATGTGAGTAAATAGCATACAAGGAAGTTAATTTCCTGTGGATTATGAGAATGGTGCAACATTGCCCAAACATTTTTCCCCTCTATGTAACATGCATATCCTGCAAATACCAGAAATAAGATTTATTTAATTTGAAAAAAAAAAAAAAAAATCAACATATTAGAATCCTAGAAAGAGCAGTCACTTTAAGGCAAGATATTGAGATGTCTACACAACCTTATTTTTAAAAATAGAGAAATGAACTTTTTAATCAAAGATCACACATGCTTCTACATATAGGTACCTGTAGATCATAAAAAGGCAGTAATAAAAATATCAGTGCAAAGTCCTAGGTTAGGTTATTTAGTAGAGAAAATGAGGTGGTAACTGTTCGTAGAGCAAGCTGTTATTTTCAAATATCAAAACATATGCTCCTTAGAGACAATTCTATTTCTGGCTGCAGGTCACATATGTTGCATAAAATGTAATCTTTTTACTAGATCAAACAAGGTATAAAAAGCTGTTGAGACTATATTCATTTTAAAACATCAAATGAGTGTTCTGACAAATTTCATCCCAATTTTAGTATGTTCCTTTATCGTGCTTATTTTTATTTATCCTTTAATAAGAAAAGAAACAAACAGTTTCTCAAAAGTCTTGACCACTGATTTTTTTCTAACCCCTCAAGAATAGTGCAAAGAGATGCAAATTCAGTGCTGTTCCTCTATATTTTGCTGAGGACCCAAGACTAGATTTTACAGACAAAAAATAAAAACATGATCCTAAAAAGCTTGAGCCAATGTGAATTTTGTGAGGGGAGGGAAAGGCACGGAAATCAGTTGAGCTATGAAGAACACTGTTAACCAGAAGTCAGGACAAATGCTAACAATCATACAGTACTACATATTTTCTAACTGAAGTCCAGACAACTGTCAGTCGCAAAATCAAATTTTTAAAAAAGCATCAAGTTTCTATTTATATTTTGTGCTGTAAGACACTGTGCTGTAATAACACTGCAAAAAGGCAGTATGTATTGCTTTCAATTTATTTAACAATGGAACGTTTCACAAAAACAGTAGTCTACTTTCCTGTGTCTACGTGACTTGTGGTTTTGATGATGGAATGGAATAAGTCTCAAAAGCATCAAGTGAGCAGGAAATAAAATCTAGTTATATTTACTGTATGTTACTATTTACATGCTATATACTGAAGGAAAAATTATGCACACAATAGCTAATAAAACTGGGATTTCGGATTTTATTTTAACTAACTCCTATTAGTAACAACCCAGTTTAACATTCAGAAAGACATTCTTAGATTTTTATTGTAATAATTCCTAAGAAATTGGACCATGAATGTTTTAGGCACCAAAAGAAGATTTAAGTGTACTTTTCAATTGTACTTTGCTCTTCTGGGTTGGAAAGATGATTGGTCATTGTACTTGGGGGGACGGAAGAGGAGGGGGGGGGGGGATCTAAAAAGCATTTTATTGCTGGGCAAATAAAAGAGATTGTGACTTTCCCGTGCTGTGTCTTCATCATTGCATATTTTACTTTAAGTTCCTTGCTAGTGACAGTCAGTACTATAGTCTATCACGGTCAGCCTTCATTGAAAAGTGTTTCTAAAATAGTGCTAAAAATTATATAGTGTGTGATTTTACAGTCTTCATACAGCTTTGTCCGAAGAGAACAGACTCTGGTCACCATAAAACTGATAGGTGAATAAGAAACCTATACATGTAGTGCAACCAGACCCAGTGGAGTAACTAATCACATGCATGAGACAGTAAATTGTATTTGCACCCTCTGAATTTAAATATTGTTGTATCACATAAGGGAATAAAATTTATCAATAGAGTTATTTTTACAAGAGGTGAGGGACTGACAATACTAGTATGAGCCAAGTATATCTGCCAATGCAAATCATTTCTGACCTGCAACATATGTGCTCTTGGTGTCCTATGATTTTCAAGTAGGGAGAATCAATTATGTGAAGTTGTGGGGTAAAGTATTTTCTTATGTGGAATATCATTTGTGACCCGATGTAGGGACTTGGGTTCAACTATGAATCGCGAATGCATTTGCGGACTGCACTACGGAGGTCCTTGAGATTTTAAAGAACCGTTTTATAATGCTGGAAGACCACACACTCACATGGCACCACAAACAACCAGTCTTCATTCAAAGTTTGCAAATCATCAGTGACTTGCACAGAGGACTTCACTTAAAATG
Source organism: Malaclemys terrapin pileata (assembly GCF_027887155.1). NCBI lineage: Eukaryota > Metazoa > Chordata > Testudines > Emydidae > Malaclemys > Malaclemys terrapin. Next base: position 50,862,019 of record NC_071508.1, on the reverse strand, counting down.
AACTGACTAATCTTACTCAGATAGCTGGTATAAAACTCAAACTCTGTCTAGGAAACTGAATAAGTTTCCCAAAGAAAAGATTCAGTAGGTGGTGTCATGCATCTGCCTCTTTTAAAGAGCTGGATAAGAGTTTGTTAAACCTGGCTAACCGGTAACTATTTTTAAATTTCAGAAATGAGGTACAAGAAGCATTTGAATTATAAGGTAAGGCACCATTATTTACAACTTCCATTATGGCACTCATTCTGATAAATGTTTCAGATGCATTTAATCGCAAGATTTGAATGTAACAATTTTTCCAGCTGTTCTGTCCAATTTCATTTCTGACAGTCTGTGCAACCACTGATTTTACTGATCATTGCTGCACCAATGAATGGTGAATAGCGGATATATCATCAGAAACCCCCCACATCTTTCCTCTGGCATTCTACAGCACCTTGCCATATATAATGTAACAGGTAACAGAAAAGATTACTTATACTATATCCACAGGGCAAGTGATTAAATGTGGTTGAACTGATACAGTAAAGCCAGAATAAACTACCTGAAGATTCCAGGGATGGTTTAAAACTTTAGTTACCCACAAGTACTAGGATTACAAAAATTAAATTTACATTAATGCTTGGATATTATCACATAAGCCTAAAACAGGTGGTTTCTAGAAATCCTGTGGTTTCAGCTTGGTGAGGGGTTGGTCCAACACGTGTTGAAACGCAGAGTCTCATTTTAAAATGTCCAAGTTATTTTCAAGTAGGAAAAATGCACCAAACACAAGTGTGCAGAACTGGTTCACTTTTGTGATTTTCTACTGTAGGAGTTCACAGATATGGCACTGCAGTCAGCTGATACCAGTTAACAGTCTCCTTCCTCAAGTTGAAATCCTTTAGGGACAGCATAACTCCACCCAGAAAGAAGTTCTCACGCAACGATTCTGCACTGAGCACACTTAGCTGAAGTTCCCTCTGCTTCAAAGTCTCCTTACTGTATCCACTGTACACAAGCTATGAAAAAAAAAAACACAGCCAATGAAAGCCACGACATTTTATTTGTTAGATGTCCAGAATAAGTTATAAGGACTGCTGGTGGTTAAAGCAAAGGATGGGCTCCTGGGTTGTTCTCCTGGGTCTACCACCAACTTGCTGTGTGACCCTGGGCAAGTCTGCATCTCAATTATCCTTTGTAAAAAGGGGATGTTTGTCTGTTAGAGGGGTGTTGTGTAACTTTGTTTAAAGTATCCTGAGGAGCTCTGATGGAAGATGCTGGGTAAGTGAAATGATTGCTAAATCCAATCAGTTCAGAGCAACCAGAGAGCAAGTGATGCGGATTATGGCCAATGCATTTTGTGAATCCTAATTAGAGTATGCCAATCAATATTTGTCTAAGATTTTTTCCCCCTTCCAGAGTTACAATCTATTTTGGATTATGGGGTAAGAAAGGGAGGGAAAAAATCTGGAACAGGAGTGTGCACATTTATAAAGGTACAGAGCTTTCAGAGGTGCAAAGCAATTTACTGAGATGTGTTTGACAGCAATTTACCAGAATTTCAAATAAATTGTAGTCACCAGCATGTATTTATGAAAGAAAATTATGGAATCTTTACCAGGTAACTGATTTTTCTTACCATTTCATTGAATGTTGGGTTCCTTGTTTTTCGTGTGATTTTGGTTTTGCGTTTAGATGTTTTGTTTATATCTGGAAGTAAGTATGTTTTTACATAAGGATTTGGATCTGCACCATCTTCAGTAACCTGTAAATACAGAGCAGAACAACTAGCCTTCATTCTATTTTAATGTATTCCATTTGAATATCTTTTCCTCCAAAGAAATGCATTAGAGTCTATGTTCACCCCAATTACCTAACATATGAGCAACTGCTCATAATCAGACTAACTGAAGACAAATGTGTTTTAAGAAGATACTTCCATTCTGTCTCACATACACACCAACATCCCACAGCATTCTATATCAGTCATTCACATAATACAAGTTTGTGAATTTTTGGTTCACTTTCTTCACTCACCAGGTCTTTAATGTGCATCACCATGATAAACAGAGTGCTATTTCTATACGAGATAGACAACTTTACTTCTCCTCCCACTTTGCCTGAGGTAGGACTTGATGGACTTGCATCTAAAAATATGGACACACGTTATTATCCATCAGTACCACTGTACTAAGTTAATTAAGTGTACTGAAAACTGACAAATGTAAGACTTATGCCAAGTTCATGTCCTTTTTTCAGTTTTTAAATCAGTGAGTCAGGAACTTTTTACCTCCAAAATTGGCAAGGTCTGGGTACCCAGAAAGAATAGATATTCTAACAGGAATCAACATGGAGGATTAGAGTGAGAGAATTGGAGTATTTATTTGATCTGATTAATAAAAGCATTAAAAATAAGCAAGAAATTCAGTTATGTGCAATTTTTATTTTGATTGATCTGTAACCATATGGTGTAGGATTTACCTTGAAAGACATTTTCAAAGTAAAGGAGGCTTGAATTTGATATGAAGATTATTTTTTCATGAGGGGAAATGATTAAACTGAGGAATCAAAAGATGGATTTTATACTGTGCAGTACTTTCAAGTTTTTCGTGTTATATTGCAGTCATTCAATTTACCCCCAAATAACTTGTGTGCCTACCTGCAGGCTTAGCTATTCCATCTATTCCTTCAGCTTTCTCATCACGAAGTAGAGGGTGAAAAAAAGTATAAACAAGATCACACTGCATTTGGGGAAAAAGTTACATGTTAGCTTAAAATGTACTAAAATGTGAGAGAACTAATTGTATTTAAATGCTTTGAGCAGTCACCTCTGCCACCTCTGCTGAACTGTTCATCAAACTCTGTATGTAGCTGTTCAGCTCTACTTTTCTTTTGGCTGCTACATCCTTTATATGAGTTCTTCCCAGAACCATCTTATTAGGAAAGCTGCAAGAGAATGACAAGATGTATTTTGTTGCTAATTTTACTGACTTAAGTGAAGATTTAAGTACAACTTAAATCCTGAACTGGTGATATGCATTCTTGGCGATGACTTGAGACAAAGCACAGTAGTGTATTTGCTTTATGAGCACACCATTACATTTGCTATATTCAACATTACACACAAAAAATACATTCAAACAGCATTAAGGTTGCAAAGCCACATGCTCGTAAGTGTCAGAGTCAAGGTGCAAATTGAATTCAACTCCTTTGTGTATATGCGTTGTGATGCAGTCTAAGTACATGACATACCTTCCACGAGACCCTTGCCTTAGTCAATGCACAATTAATAAGCAGCTACTTACTATTTTGTTTTCTGATTGTTCAATGTAGTTCAGAGAACCTTATATGTTTAAAGCATAGCTTCCACTGACTTCAGGTGCAGCTGTCCAGCCCTTCTGCAAATTAGACCCCTGGGTCTAAAGTCAAGCACCCAGAAAAAAAACTGAACACACTATCTGTGTTAAGTGACTTGCCCAGCATCAAAGGAACTCTGATAGGATGAGGGATAGAATACAAATCTCAAGGGCAGCATTCAACTGCCTTAATCAGACCATCCTTTGTCTTCCTGCCCTCTCCAGCCTCATTCACTACACACACCTACCACCTTATGAAGCAGGGGTCTGACACACAACAACCTCCTTCACCACATAACCCCCTTCATCCCAGATCAGGTCCAGCCTGTGCACTGAATGAGGCTGGGATCCTGTGAGAAGAAAAAAAACGCATATGGTCATGTAACCAATGACTACATCATAATGCTTATACACAAACCGAATTAAGGTTGCCTGGCCACCCTTAATTCTAGCACTGCCTAACTTCTGAATGCTTAACTTTGCAACCTTAACACGGGTGTGTGCACGTGCACGTGTGTGAGAGAAACCTATGTTTTTAAAAAAAGCTAACTAAAGACAGAAGTTCCATATCGACACACATGGGTCCTCAGCAGGGTTGGAATCTTGAGAGCCATCGCACAAACTTCTACCACTTGAGCTAATGGAGTGATTGACAGCAGGTTGATTGATAGGTTATCATCCTGCATGTGGACTAGCACCATAGCGGGATGGGACACTTGCTCAGTGGGTTTCACAGATCTTTTCTGACAGCAGAGATAGAGAGACTTTATCCCAGTCTACCACCCACAGGTGCAGCTCTTGTCTGAATCAGGTAGCTTCTTCCTCCATGCTACCTTGGCCCAGCAGGGGCATCACAGAGCACAGAAAAGACAGGTCCCTGCTCTCAGATCCAGCCCTGGTACAGCCCACAGCAGCAATTGCAGAGAAAGTACTCATCAGTTATGGGCTGAAGCATGCTCAATGTGGACAAAGTCTTTGGGGAATTTAGCTGCTAAAATATAAGAAGTTTCTACTGAACATATGCAAACTGATTATTCAAAGGTTTAGATCTTAGTCAAATTCGAGTGGATTTTTATAGGGATGGCAAAAGGTACATCCCTTACAAAAAGGCCACTTGCCAAATTTTCATTCTAATTTTATCAGGGTATCGTGGAAATTGTTGTGACCCAAATGTTAGCAGCTCTGAAATGCTTTCAAAAGGGAACTAAAGATAAGTCTTAAAATAAGAAATGCTTTGTATATCTGAATGATCTGAACTTAGGAAAACCAAGTACAGCAACTTGATGTCTTACTAAGCAAAGAAACACCTCCCCTCTTCAAAGAGAGACAGTGGCTAGTTTTTCTGTCATCTATGATTAGCTATATTTCTGGATGTGAGCCCAATAGCAGAGTAAAGGGTGAGAACTTCCCCTTTTAACACTTATGCCAACACTGGAAAAAACTCCATGAAAGAAAATTTAATATAAAATTCCTTTGTCTACATAAAGGACAGGAGGTGTCTTAGTTAATTAGGAACATACCCTGGTAACTTCCAAAGAGGAAAGAGAATACCGAGTTTGTTGTGAAGTTCCTGGAACTCATCAAATGTCCGGAAGACAAACGTTGGTTCAACTTGTCCCTCTCTCAAGACTCTCACCACATAGATCTGCCAATAAAAAAGAATACTTAAAGACATTAATTAACAGCAGCTGTTTTTCCACCCAAATAGATTTTTCTGTGCAATATTTGTATTCCAAGGCTAATTGTGGCGAGCGAGAGCAAGTATGTACACACACACACACACACACCCCCCTATTGTCTTCATAAAGGACATTAAATTCGTTCATCCTGTAATGTAGATCTATGTATTAGTACATACAGATGAAGAAAATTACTGAGCCAAACTGGCACTGTTACTCTACCCTTCTAAACCTGGAGGTTCTGGGTTCAGATCCCACACCAGGACTTGGGTTTGTATGGATAAAAACACGAAGCTAGTTTTAATAGAGTTGTGAGTTTAGCCTTTCATCAGTTGGGCAAAATATCTTGTCTGCAAAGTTCAATTATCAGCATTCACGATAATTGGTTATATTGATAGGATTTAGACTAGGACACTAGTTTAGGAGCTCTGTGAATCAAAGAGTTAAAATACTTTTGAAATGTATAAGCAGAACATAATTTCTAGGAGCGAAAATACTAAACCTGGAGACCGTAAATAACGAACACCTCAGATTCTCAATGATTCAACATTTTTTAAAAAAAATGTAATATGGCTGGCAGACTGCAACTTCATAGAGCCCTGCAAATCTGCTGATATCCACAGACCATGTATGCAGTTTGGACGTGGATACAAAATTTGTATCCGCACTGGGCTCTACAAATGCAGTTTAATCACTATGTGGCAATAAAGCAAGCTAGAGAGTATGTTCCACAGGGGGATAGGGGTGGGGATGGAAAAAAAAAAAAAAAAAAAAATCAATGAACCCATGAGACTAGTGGGGAGAAGCAGTTAAAAGGAAAACCAGATATTAGATTTTATTAAAAGGATAGTATACACAACATGTAGAATGCAATATACAAATCTACATAAATCCATTCATAACATTATGTGTGGTACTGGTCACTAAGCCATAGGATGGTTATTGCTTAAGAGAGGGTGCTGTGCAGGGCAACAAAGATAACAGCAGGTCATCTTAAAGGTTAAGAAAGTTCTCATGCTTGGGCAGAAAGGACAGGAAAAACAAAAAGAATTTTAAATTGTCAATAGGAAGATGTTCATAGTGTCAAGGGTTTGCAGTTTAGAAATTTGGTTAAAGTTTAGTAAATTAAGAGTAAGAACTCCAAAGTTTACCTGATTAGATCAAGGAATACCAGAGACCCTCACTCATCCAGCAACTTGATAATTCTCACTAAGACTCCCGGAAGTTTCACCATACTTTTTGAAGTTTTAATAGTAGTAAGATGTATTACAGTGACTCCATTAGTATATTATGAAGTATTATAGTTTATCTAGACCACATGTGTCAAAGTGATGCAAGGTTGATGAAATAATCTAATCTTCTCACTTTTTCTTCTAGTTTCAATTAATCAGCCTTTAGTGTAAATTAAGGAAGTTTATTGCAACTGAAAGGCCCTTTCCCAATAAGTTTATCCCTATTCCTTTTGATTTCAGCACTAATCGTATGTAGCTACTTGAAGACTGCTTATGGCAGCTGGCTTTTGTATCTGGCATGTTGGAGGATCTTTATATATTTGCAGTACTGGAGCGCTGTGGGTCTCAGGAGCTGCCGCTGGATACCCTGCATTGGTCAGCTGGATCAAAATTTAAGTTCAGTGACTTCATTTGTACCACATGAGTTAAGTATATCATGACTTCTAAACACAAGGTGTGGCCAGTATACATTAGTGATCTAGCCCCCTTAAAAACAGAGGGACAGCTGGAGTTGTCATCTCCAGACATGATGGAGCTGGGTCACCTATGCATTACGTGACTGGCTGCTGGAAACTATATAAAGAAATTCTCCAGGCTCAATCTGGGAAAGATGAGGGTTTAGGTCAGACCCTGAAGGAAGCCACTCCATGGGGACCTGGCAAGAGACCTAGGCATTAGCAGGAAAAAACTATCCTGGGGGAAGGTTGTGCCCTCTCCCCTCCTAGCTTGCTGTAATCTAGAAAGGCCTCTGGTGGCTGGGACCAAGCATTTAATTGTTTTGCTTGATTTGAATCCTTTTGTGAGGATAAAGCCAGACCTGAGGAAAGAGAGTCTTGCACCAAACTGTTGTCTGGGCTTTATTTTACCTTTCCCAGCTGGTGCATCTGCCCCGGACTTACAGAATTATTCACATCATTTGAACTAGATGAAAGATATGTATGATATATACACTTGGCTATCAGTTGGTATCTACCGTATATACTCGTTCATGAGCTGAATATTTTTGGTAAAAAAGTGATGCATCAAAGAACGGGGGTCGGCTTATAAACGAGTCTACACCAAAATTTAATGATTTTAAACTCTATGGAATCATTTAATTGAATATCTAATATATTGTCGTTTTGTTTACCTGGAGCGTCTGCAGACATGGAGCCCCTCAGCTCCCTGTGGCCGCGGTTCACCGTTCCCAGCCAATGGGAGCTGCCACTTCCCGCAGCTCCCATTGGCTGGGAACAGCGAACCGCAGCCACAGGGAGCTGAGGGGCTCCATGCCTGCAGACTCTCCAGGTAAACAAAACATCCCCATCCCCCAGCAGCTTACCCTGACGGGCCGCAGCCAAAGTCTTGCAATCCCTGAAATATAGGGTCGGCATATGAAAAGGTCATACAGTTTTTGCTATTTTTACTTATCCATTTTGGGGGGTTGGCTTATAAATGAACGGGCTAATGAACAAGTATATATGGTAATTCATTCTCTTACTTTAGAATAACAGTTTAGAGGAAATTTTAATTAGGACAACAGCCTGAGACCAGTATTCTAGACTAGAGCACTATACAGTGGATCAGAAATACAACACTAACTTTGGAAATTGGACAATTCTGGTTTCAGATTTGCATAGTTGTACTATGTTCCATTTAAAGTTGAAAATACAAGCCTGCTTTTTCAAAGATCATGGGGTTCTTGAAATCATAGCCTGTCCAACATGATCAAGATCTGTGGCTTGAGTCCCCCAATTTTGGGATGGCAGATTCCAATGTTTGCTGCCTCTAGAGTCTGTGTTCTGGTTCTCAAAACCCCAAGTGAAAGATTCTGAACAGACTGGCAGAGCAGCTACATTCCAAGAGGAACACAATGGTTTGTTATATATTTTATTATATTAGAAATTCAGAGTTAAACACATTAAGGTATGGAAATGCAGTTAGGGCATTGCAATAACCATAACTGTAGACACCATGCGGAAAAAAAAAAAATCTAGTGAGTCTTTAAAAACAATTTAATCTCGGTCCACAACCTTAATCATATTGTTATTGCATAGTGTTACTACAGGGTTGTTTGGGTACACTAACTGTATTTTCTCCATACCTTATCGTGTCTTTTTTTTTTTAAACCACATTTAATCTTAACTCTTAATTTCCTGGTTATAAATGTTTGATTTAGGAAGAATTATAGTAAGCCTGTAATGTATTCTACACTAAAATTAATTATGTACACTATAATGTTCTGTTCCCATTCTTGGTAGATAAATATGCGGCCGAGAGAAACAATGGAATCAACCCATTTAGGAATAGTTATGTTTTGCTTTTTTCTTTTGGGGCATAGACTAATTCTCTGCTGCTGAGTTGAATTTATTTGGAGGAAGAGAACATGTGACTAAAGTGAACGGTGGAGAGGAAGTATGGAGGTGGCAGCGAGCACAGTGAGTATTTACAAATTGGAAAAAAATCCATACACTTACATAATGTTTATCTGGGTTGTACCTCTTTTGGTACGTAAACACGGACACTTCCTTGATTCGACCATCTTGTCTAAGTGAATAGGTTTTGGGAGAAAATGAGAGAATGGGTTCATCATTGGAAGGTAGGCCTGAAAAACGCAGCTGAGCCAGGTTGTGAATGAAGAAATTAAACTTTGTGGCAACACTTCCCAAACTGGATTCAATCAGCCTATAAAAGAGAAAATAACTTCAAATGCTAGAGCACAATTACATATTCAGAGCACACATTCCAATTTTGTTAGAACCTTAAGCTTCCAAGTTCTAAAATATATCAAATCCTCACTGAGGTAAAAGGACACATTATGTTTTGACAAAAAATGGTCACTGGTCCATTGACATGACAACATTTCTGCAATTTTGGGTAAAGTTAAAGATTGAACAAAGGTCATCCAGAGGTTTCTCAAGGCTGTATGCATATAATATTTTTCATTAACTTAGGTTAAATGATCAATGAACTATATACTGCAGGAGATCCAGTAGTTCACTTAATGAAAACTGGATACAGTGAAAATATTTATAATTAGATTTCTGAACTGTTTCCAAAACATGGCAAACTGCAGTTCCAGTGAGAGTTGTTCTTCACAACAAGAGGGTTCCCACTGTAAACAGCTTTAGAAGAGTCATATTAGCTATGGAATCAATGTAGGGAATATTTCCTCATGAATGTGCAAGTCTGATGGACAGCTAAATAAAGCTGTTACGCTATCACTACTTCCAGCATTTTATGTATTAGAATGTTCACTATTAGATTTTTTTTTTAAATAAAACAGGCTCAACATTTTAGCCCAACATTTAAGCATTTGAGAAAAAGTTATATACATCTCTCAATTAGTGATAGATAACAGATTATTATTTTATAATTACGATAATTTCAAGACTACTGAACTTTTATAAGCTGTAAGTATTACAGTGTGTCAGTGTTTTAGTATCACAGTGCAGAGCTTCTAATAGAAAAAAGTAGTGAGTTTATATATTTTGGTTCTGTTTCACTTGTCACTTATCTAGTACCTTGTAAAGAAAATAGTAGCTTCTGCATCTGTAGTTTGGGGCTGAAGAGCATCTTGGACATATTTTAAGTCTTGAACTCCAGTAAGTTCTGGTAACCCTGAAGAAAGCATCTATAGAAGACACAAGTTACTATTTTTACCTGGGAAAGAATATCAAATCTATTTTTACATTTAAATAATTAAAACACTAGGGCCCCAAACTTGATTAGGGAATTGTGTACTACATTAAATACTATTGCTATTAACCAACAACTACTCCCACCACCCTCAGTATTTCCACAGGAACACTACCAAATTTCTGGCTCGTAACAGCACATGTTTAGAAGTGCTTCTAAAGTATAAATGCCAACAATTTAGATTTTCTGTATAGACTGGATTTGTCAGAAGCTATAACTTCCTAGGAGTGAATTTAATAAAATCCACAGTTAAACTACAAGAAAATTATGTGCAATAAAAACTATTACCAGTGAAAGCAGGTTAAGAAAGAGGTTTGCATGTTTCCTGATCAAATTGTAAGCTTGGCAGCAGAGATCCACAAACAATTGAAAACGAATAGTAGGTTTTTCACCACCATTAATGACATAGGCCATATCTGATGTTAGCACAAAAGGAGCCCGATCCCTGTTTAAAAAAAGCAAAATGCACAGTTTATTAAAATAACTGTTTCTTGGATTTTCATGGACTTTTAGTTGCAATTTACTAAATGTAATTACTACTCTAAAACAGTATTTTTCCAAGAACTTGAACTACATGCATTCATCAGTCACTGCACTTGCAGGGAGCACGTCAGTCTCACTCACAGGGTATGATCCATTCTTGCTAATTATAATGTTACAGCCATGATTTTAAAGGGAAGATTATTCTTTCCAAAGAAATCATATTTAATAATTCATTAATACAAAGTTTTCCTCTGTGATCAGGTAACATCAGAAAGTAATAATTCCCAGCCAAAAAACAACTTTAACCTAGCTTAAAGTTGTAAATGTAAATCAATTATATTTGAAAACATCCAAACACCAGGGAATTAAAAGTTAAGTTCTTCAAGTGCCTGTTCATGTCAATTCCAATCAGGTGTCTGCGCACCGCGTACACAGTTGTTGGAAAGTTTTCCCATAGCAGTTCCCGTCAGGCGCCCCCTAGAGTGGCGCCTTCATGGCGCTGGATATAAGACCCTGCCGACCCCGCGTCTCCTCAGTTCTTTCTTTCTGCCAGTGACGGTCGTTGGAACTGCGATCGCTTGCCTAGCAAGTGCTTCCCTTAGCGTTCTTTCCATAGCATAGTTAGTAGATAGTGTATATAGTAAGGTTTGGGAGCAGGGTTTTCCCAATCCCTAGCCCCCGCCTTGGGCTCCGGGACACGCCGTGAGCTTTAAACCCTGTGGGACCTGCAATAAGCCTATGCCAACGAGCGACCCCCACGACGTGTGTCTGAATTGTCTAGGGAAGGCGCACCAAAACAAGATTTGCAGGGCTTTCCACCCCAGAAAAGGAGCGAGATTTCCGACAAACAGTTGCTCATGGAAACTGCTCTTCATCCCCAGTCTGCTGCGGACCACCAGGACCCGGCACAGAGTGCATCTGTATGTAGTGCCCCGACATCGGTATGTGACATGGTGCTGAGGAAGGACTCTAGTCTAAGAGATCCTCAGCACTTGTGCTCTCTGGCACCGCATGTTAAGGAGACAACCTGGCATCCCATATGAATACCGAATATCATCCAGCGCATAAGAATGATCCACCCATCCAAACATGAATTCTATTCCTCTTCACTTTATCCACTTGCTGACAGTCAGAAACATGGATGTTTCAACTCATCCTCCATATACGTTATAGGAAAATGTTCTCATTCAGCATTGGTCTGTGACCCAGATAGTGCAATTTACTTCTTACACGCTCCAAAGTCTATAGCAGATAAAACCCTTGGGTCCTCTTTCAACTCCTGATAATGCTTAGGGTACTCCATCGTGCAATATACAATTGTATGCTCTCCAAAACAGCAAACAGAAGCTATGCCATGTTATACACAGCTATTCCTTGGTGATCATAGCTATGACATGGTAGCTGGGGTCAGAATTAGAATTCCCCCAAACAATCTCAACATTTAAAAAGGCTACACTAACCTCATCTTAGAATATCCTGGTTTCAAAATGTTTGGTTTTTATAACAACTTTATTAGGTTTTTCACTGATTTGTGCTAAGCTCTTTTGGTCCAGGAAATTCACTTAAAAAATAAAATCCTTAAGGAAAAAGTGATATTCCTGAAAGTATAGAAATGAAATGTCAGATCACAGTTGTGCCAATTGGCACTTTTTGGTCTTCCAATTGCTGGAACAGAACTACTTTAAAGCTACACTTGTGCGTCTAGTTTTTAAATACACAGAACATCTCTAGTATGTAGGAGCAGCCTTCACATCTTGGCGTTCTTCAAGCAGACTTGTAACTACCAAAGTTGACAGCCAGGGGGAGATTGTAGAGACTTTTCAGAAGCACAGTAGTCTACAATGAGAATCCAAAATGGATTTTTGAAATTGGGTAGTTCAACCTAAAAGAACGGATACTTACCTTACAGTAAATGATTTTTCTAGGTGGTCTATGCATGTGGATCCCACCCCTGGTGCACTTGTGCCCTCTGCACAGGAGTTAAGAAAGTTCTTTAGCAGTGTCCACTAGGAGTCATGCATATTCTTTACGTGCACTCTTGCTCCCCCACCTAAGAGCATATAGGGAGGGGTGACCCCAATTGCTACTCAATTTCTTTTGCTGCCCAGAGTCCCAATGATAAAACTAAGCTGCAGGAATGGCGGGTGGGTCGTGGGATCCACGTACGCAGAACATCTTGAAGCATCAGTTACTATAAGGTAAGTAACCATTCTTTCATCTTTGAGCTCCTGTGCACATGGATCTCACTTACTATAATTAGTAAGCAGTTTGATTATTTGGAGGTGAGCGCTACGAGGTTATCTGAACAAAGATTGGAGAACAGCTCTTCTCTAAAGAGTAATGTCTACTAAGTGTGTGAACCAATGACCACAGAGCTGCTCTACATATTTCTATCAGTGGAAACCTGCTGAAGCAAAGTGGTCTGACCTGAGCCTTTTACCATATTCCACAAATAACCTAAGCTTCGTCCTCAACAGTCTTGTTTTGTTTAAGATAATACAAGAGGGCTCTTTCTGACATCCAAAGTGTGAAGTTTTGTTTTGATTATGCAGGAGAAGCAAGAGTCCTAGGATAGAAAACTGGTAGGTGACTATACTGGTTAATGTGAAAATCCCGTATTAACTTGGGTATGAATTTGGGACGAGAGCTTAATGAAAAAGCGTATGGGGGGGTAGACGTGAGAGCTTGGATTTAGCTAACTCTGGGGGCTGAAGTAATAGCCATTAGAAACTCAGCTTTCATGGATAAGTGATAAATAAAACAAGATACAGACTCAAAGACATTGCATTAAAGCCACAAACACTAAATTCAAATGCCAAGGAGGTGGCATTTTTCTAACTTGTGGAAATAGAAGATATAAACCTTTTAGGAGTGATGACTGATGGGGAAAAAACTGAAGGTCCTTGTCACAAGGTGAATGCACTGCTGGCGCCTCCTCTTGGCCATCCTAGGAATTAGCTCTGCCAGGTGCTGCACCCTCCTCCAGCAGCATCTCCCCTCTCACTCCAGGAACTGCAGCCTCTTTTTGTGACTTGGCCCTCTGACTAGGTCACTATCGTGGTTTTCCTTTCTGGGGAGGCAGTTTTCTTATGCACTGCCCTGCTGATGTCACTTCCCCCGTGGCTGGTTAGGAAACACAGGCCCACACTCTACTCTGGGTTCTGGCTCCGGGATCCTCTAGTCAGCAATCAAGATCTGTTCCACCCCGTACCATGCTGCATTTCCCTGAGCCCTCTCCAAATTTTCTGGTTCTCCCTTCTTTCTCTGGGTCTGCCAGTTTTACTGCTCCCTCCTTCCAGGGAGTAACTGCAGCCCACACATCTCTGCAGCCTCCAAACACTTCTCCCTCTTCCCATGTGTGTCTGTCTTCAAGTGGAATTACTCTTCTATGCCACAGGCAAGATTTAAAATCCGGTAAGCGTGGTTGAGACATCATGGCCAAAACCCAGTATTGCTACCAACTACCTATAAAAATACAAATTTTTTTTTTTTTTTTTTTAAAGCCAAGAGGCAATAAAAGAAAATATCAAAAACTAATTAACTTTCTCCTAAACTACAATCTTAAAGCTGTAAAAAAGAGACACTCAGAAGTTCCAACTCTCTGCCAGGATGGTCAGAAGGAACAGACTGACAGTTGGTTACCCCGCCCTTTATGGTCTTGTGTGGGGAAATGGAAGAGCATGTCCGACCCCTAGTGGACACTGCTAGAGAAAACTTCCTGCATTTCTGCGCAGAAGGCACAAGTGCACCATGAGTAGGACCCACATACACAGGAGCTCTATGAAGACAATACTAAGTTCACACTGAGGACAGTGATAAAAATTCAGATGTTTAATTGTGTGAGGAAAAATGCAAAAGGGAAGTTGCTTGCATTCTCAAATGCTAAACTGCAGGAGATACCTTTTAAAGCTACCAAACGTCTGTGCGTGGCCCAAAAACTTTCCAAAGTCAATATGGAACATATGTCCCGTGGTTCGAAGCATTATGTTATCATTGTGACGGTCACAGATTCCCAATACGTAGGTGGCTACGCAGCATCCTGCACAAGAATAGATGAAGTTTTCTGAAGCCTGAAATTAGCAAAAAGTAATGAAATCAGAATGAATCTACCAATGGGAAAAAATGCACTTCAGTTTATCATTCATTCAGAGTTCACTTTTTACCAGAGGGATGTGGCTCTGGGCAGCTGACAGTTCTTAAGTAAACTTCCCTCAGACTACTTGGGAAGCTATTCATTTAGGAAAAATTCTGTATGCTGTACTGCTAAGGGGAAAGGCAACTGGATAGGTTTTTGGGGACAAGAAGGCAGATAAGGTAGAGAAAAGGCTGTTCAGAGATAAAGCACAAGCAAAGGCCAAAGACATTTGTTTACCAAATCTGCATACCCCTGCCTGGTAGAGATGAAATGTTGCATCCAAAGGAGAAACAGCATGAGAAGGGGCCATATCTTCTAACCCAAGATTAAAACTGAGACCTGTTCTACCCTATAGAGTTAGATCAACTTAAGGCAGCTTACGTCAACCTATTTATGTCAGTGTCCATACTACAATGCGGATTCCACTGATGTACGTCCTCTGCTACACCACCACAACAACTCCACCTCCACGCAAGGCGTAGGGCTTATGTTGAAATAGTTAGGGCGATGTATTGTCCATGTAGACACTGTTACTTACATTGCCTGTTGTCTGTCAGCCTTGAATTGGGCTGACAGCTGAAGCCGTCCCCACACCCTCGGCTCTTACAGCCAGACCTGCCAGCCAGGCTCACAGCTGTGAGCCCCGTACCTGTCTGACAGTTTGGACCATCAGAGCTGGGGGTGTGGGGCCTCAGCTGTGAGCCCCAGGATTGCTGGGATCCAACTGTCAGTGTCCCACAATGCCCCACATCAGTTGGCAGAAGCACACCTGGTGAGGACGTGCACCGCCAACTGAAAGAGCAAGTGTGGCCGTGAACCACTGCTTCAATTACTGCGGTGGCTGTTCGTTGACTTAAGTCGACTTAATTTTGTCATGTAGACAAGCCCTGAATGTCATGCTTCCCCCCACTTTTAATTTTGGAGTGAAATTTTTCCTACATTTAGAAGGCATTTCCATAGACCTTTCTGAAATGAAACATTAAACTGCTGTTTCCAAAAGACTCCTTTACAATCCTACAGTCAATTTTGATTCCTTTTCTGAAATATATACAGTACAGAAGAGTCAACTTCCCAAATAGCTTAAAACAGATTGTTAGAAAACTTATTTAGTGACAGAATCAGAATAAGAGTTGTATTCTCCTGTAAATTAAAATGTTTACCATTGTAAAGGAAAACCATGGAAATTACCTTTTCATATTCCTCCTCTGTAGGATTATACTTTCGCAGCCATTCTGCAAGTGGCTTGTCTTTAAAAGATCCTGTCACTCCATATTCCACTTGAATTTTCCTAAGTGTATCTGAAGCAGGAACAAGTTCCACCAATCCTATATATAAAAATTAAGTTGTGTATTATATAGAGAGAGGGAGAGAGCACACGAGAAAGACGACTGCTCTGGTTTAAATCCTGTTTTTACATTATATTTTCCTCCACCTCTCATTTGGTATGAAGTCTCTTGAAGACATTTGATTTTAAAAATGTAGAGCCCAATCCCAGTCTCAAACAGTGAAAAAATATTTCTGAACTTTGTTAGTCTGATAAACCTCTCTGCAGGCAATTTTACAATGTATACTACAAAATATATGTAGCCAAATTAGGCTTGTGTTATTACTACAATCAGTTAAGGTTTGTGGAATATTGTAGGTAACTCCTACTTTGATTTCAAAAGCCATCAGCTGGTTAAATATGCAATGTGTGTAAAACTAGTATTGGGTCTAATCATTACTTAATGACTGTAAAACATCTCACATGCACTCAAATAATTTAGATGTCTAACTCTGTAGTACAAGTGAAGTGCTGAGTAGAAGCTGCTCCAAGTTGACATTTCTAGAGCAACACAAAATACTCAATATGTGGCACTATAAAGGGCCTTATTTAGGAGAAAGTGGCTATTAAAAAAATTTTTAAATTCCTTTAGCTAAAGCACAAATCCCTATTTGGATAGTAGGTTTTTTTGTTTTGTGGTGAAGGAGGGGAAGTAGCAGAAATCTGTAGTAGAGCTTCCATTTTTGTTTAAGATTGACAAGAAAAAATGAGGCATTACAGGGTATGCCAATCTAGAGCACAGTTTTAAGCTGGGAAGACATGCTTTCTGTACATTCCAAAAGCAAAACTTCCGTATTCCAAAAGTAATTTATTCTCAGCCACATTTATCTGGATGCCAATATTTATAGTACCTAAAGTTGTCATTTGTGCTTTTGTGGGTGCCTTTGGGTCAGACCCAACTGACTTCAAAGAGTTGCAGGTTCTCAGTGCTGCTCAAGATCAGGCCCACAATGCATTAGTTAATCATCGCCTGTGAAGGACACCTTCCACTATTTAAGCTCCAAGGCATTTAATGGATTGTGAATCAAATCCAGACAGAACAATGTTGAAGAAAAGGGTGCCTCATTCCTGTCTAAACATTATAGAGTATGTAGTGCAAAGTTTATTGGATTTTTAAAATTTTCCTTTTAAAAAACTAAAAGTATTAATACAGGTACACAAGTACTGATTTTAACCTGTCTCCCTGTGAGTTTGATCATCTTTTCTGATGGACTGATGTAATGGAAGTGGCTTCAAACATTTTAGCAGTTCAATTTTGATCTAAATAGATCTCTGAAAATATTATATGGGGTGCCAGAATTAGCATTGCTCCTGTATTCCCTCCTTCCTTCTCAGTTCTGTTTTTCTCCACTGCATCTAATTTGTGTTTCTCTTTCATTTCCATGTATCTTTTTTGTTCCACTGATCTTTAACTGCAAGGATCACCGAGGAGCTCTGTGGTCAAGAGCGGAAGTGTATATCCAACAAACGGAATCAAACTACTGGGTGATTCCAATCAGTTTAGTTTCACAATACTATTACACTTGTAAAGCACTCTTGCTCTTGTGTGCGGCATTTCCTTCTGGGGGGTCTATTGCTAACGTTCATTGTTACATATGTCTGCCATTCACGAGAAACCGGTGGGTTTTTAACTGATTGAAGCATGATGCCAAGAATGTGTTGTAGAGCCATTTAAGGGGAGAAGTGCAGGAACACATTGGGCAGTGTCTATCTGGCTACTGCACCTCGATCTTTTCCAGTTGAGAGGCACTTGAAGAGAACCATCCGCAGGTCCAGTCCCTCCTGCAGCCAGATTTTGTCCATAATCTTTATCATTTGTAAAGCCAACATATCTTGTCGCAGATCTTCTCCAACCTTAAATAAAAACAAGCAGAGAAAGGATACTTTGAACAATGAACTAGACAGATTATATCCCCAGTAAGAGACAAACCATACTTTTCTTCTTAAATTGTGAACGACTTGTTTCCTCGGGTGTAGAGAAAGGGTAAAATGATGGGCCATAATGAAGCTTGTATAAACTGAAAATTGGCATTTTATATTTACAGTATATTCAGACATCTTAGTTAGCCCTTGAAATACACGGTTTGAAAGACGAACATAGTATTTTTCTTTTTAAACGTTACACTTTCACTCCAAGAAGGGGAGGAGAGGTAAGCTGGTCTAGTTGTTAGAGTACTAGACTCGGCCTTGGGAAACAGATTCAATTCCTAGCTCCACTATGGACAGGGTGTGACCTTGGGAAAGTCACTTACTGTGTATCTGACTCAATTTCCCATCCGTAAAATGGGCTAATAGTACTGTCCTACCTCACAGGGGTGTTGTGAAGATAAATACATTAAAGATTGTGGAGCACTAAGATATGACCATGATGGGAGCCATGTAAGTACAAATAAGTTTTCAACTTTCTACAAATGTGAACCACTCTTGTGGGGTTAGCTATTTTCATTCATCCAATTACGTAAGTCAGTTTCTAAATATAAAGAGAAAAGACTTGAGATGCAGTTAATAGCCTGCAGAAATGTGGCAAAGCTAGCTAGTTTTTTTGGCATTAGCTATCATAACCCCATATCTTTCCTCCAGTAGAACAAGAGAGAAAAAAACCAAAAACTTACTTTAAACATAACATTAATTTCTTCTCCCAGAGGATCTGCATTCACCAATGTGACTTTTAGTGGTACTGCATTAGAATTGAAGAACGAACATGCCTGCAAGTACATGATAGTTTAATCCTTAGAAGGATAATTACTGATAACATTTCTGGCTTTCAAATCAAATAGAATGTCTAGTTTGAAGATGAGATTTCAAATTGCCAGCATGCCAGAAAAAGTTACTAATACTTGGAATGTTTGCACACCCTATAACAGCACAAGTTCTGAGATCGATGAAGTGGCAATATATCACAAAGTAGTATCTCTAGACTGCGTGGTCTCGTACTCCCATTCCTGAGAGCATCACACAACCAGTAACTAAAGGTTGCTGCTTTTGAGAGACCCGCAAGATTTTTAAATTGTGGTGTTGATATTTAATAGACTCACATCTGACATGCATATTTAAAAAATCAGGTTAAAATGTTTCATTGCCCCATGATTCACCATACTATACACCTAACATCTTGGAATGGAGTTTAATCTTCCATTTACTATCTCTTGAATGCCCAGTTCTGACATGCCTGTTCGTTAACAGTAGTGACAACATTCCTCCTTTTGGTCATCCTGCCTCTTCCCTAACAATGTCTTCTATATGCTTGTATACAATCAATTGACATAACATTTTATTGGCATGTGTATTTTAATATGCAAGTATCACTAACAAATATATTCCATAACTTGAAATAGATATTTAAAAAAAAAAAAAAATCTTCAATAGGTTGTCTTCCAAGTTGGAACCAATAATTGTTCAGAAATCTGCACACCACTAGTATCTGATGAAGTAGCAAATTAAAATCAGACCTTGGTCTGTGTACCAAATATTTCCATAATCTTTGTCTCTTCTCAGCTAATTTAATTTTATTGTCTGGTTCTAAAGGCTCTTTATTAAAAAGCTCTCCCACCAGTGTAACACTTTTCATATACATTAAATACTCCTTTCTACACGTTGATTTTCTGGAATTACAAGCATGTAATGCTGATTTAAAAATCTTTCCATACTGTACCTTGACATTTAATTCTTTTGCCACAAGGCTGGGATTGAGAGGCAAACGGCATTTGTTCTTCATGAAAAAGGACTGTACACGTTCCATACCACTTTGCAGGACAACCTGAGAGCAAAAAAAATAAAAATGCAGAACTGACATTAATCCATTAAAATACCTACAGGGAAATTTTTGACAAGCAAAGTAATTATGCAGAACAGCAGAGCCAATGCCCTAATTCCTGAAGAGTGCCATGGGACTTTAAGTGACCACAGTCATAATGTCTATTTTACTTCTCATCGAAAACAAAACAAAAAACCTACACAACCCCACCAGTACAGCCTTAATGCCATGCCAATAAAATTTTTCAGTTCTGAGTCTATAAAATTATAAATTTACATTAGCAGCCTACTGCCAGGGCCCCATATATTATGAGAGAATGGGGCCAAATTCTGTAGCAACATCAATTTATTTCATTGCCAATTCTTTTCCTCCCATCATAACCACTCCTCCCACACAGCTATGGCTAACATTTGAAGATTAAAAACACTAATCAATGACTAAACAATTATTCTGTTGACGAAATATTTAACATCTGTTGATTAAATACATCTTACTATACTTTTATACGGTGCTGTATTTAATGTGAAAGCTGAGTAAATTTACTTTGAAATTCAAGTCAGTTGTATCCCTCTCTAACACACAATATTAAAAGTTAAGCATACGCACCTGCCTAGCAGATCCACTTGTTTGTTTTACTTTTTCTGCTACCACTCCCAAAAGCTGTACCAGTCTGGTCTGTTTCTCCAGTTGTTCCCGCAGCCCTTGCCCACAGACTGAGAGGAAGGCACCAAGAATATGCTCATACCTTACCCCAAATTTTGCATCATGTAGGGTATCCTTCAGAAGCCTGAAATAGCAGGTATTTAAGTTAGTAGTTTTCCCTACAAAGCAGTATTTCCCCTCTAAAGCGAACATTTTAGCTAGAGTTCAAAGGCAAGCCTTTTTTAAGAAGTCCATTAACAAGGGGTATTACACAACACTGCACACGCATACATTACTTGCTGTAAATCAGTAACTTAATTCTGAGAACTATATGTGCTTGGTTCTTATGGATTCATTTGGTTTTATTACAAGGAACACTGTTTATCTTTTGCACATTACGCTGACTTGATGCAACATCTATTGATCTGTCATTCTGATTAATGAAATTTTAGCATTTAGACAGCAAATTACTTTGTTCTGAAAACACCAATCTGACTGTAATTAAATAATGAAAGAAAGACATGTTCTTACCAATATACACAGTGTGCTATCTGAATATTTCCTAATGCCCGAGCCAAAATGAATCTGACTAAAGAGTTGTCCAGGTATGTTTCATACTTCAATGCCTAAAGGTAAGAAAATCAGTCAATTTTTAGATTAGATTATACACTGCCTTTGGTTGTTTTGGGGGGTTACCTATAACATTTAAAGTTCAGTGGTGGCCAGAGGATCTTTAAGGGGCTCAAAGCAGAGTAAACCCACTAGCTTTGCCTATTAATTCCAGATAATCTGTGAAAGTTTAGGTGATTGAAAAACTAATATAAAACAGACACCTGAAGCTGTAGTGGTATTTTAAAGAGTGACCATTTAATAGACTATATATTAAAACAAATTACCAAGGATGTAAGTAATGACATTTCCCCCACTTCTATCCTTACTCAGGAGAATACAAATAGCCAAAATAAATATCTGCCCCAGATTGATTTATGTCATTGGCCTATTGCCTTTCAAGGTCACTCCCTCACTTTTTGCTCAATAAATTGGCTTATGCAATTTATACGGGATTAAAAACAAAAACAAAAAAACATCAGCCTCGTTTGTCACACAAGACCCTTAAAACGTTCTAAGTATGGGGTAGCCAGATTTGTACCTATATCATCAAGCATTTCAAATGTGTCCTATTGTAAGGTGGTTCCCGCTCCAGTGCCTCTGTATACATACCAGCCTGGTTTGAGACCAAAAACCCACCGCACTTAGCTATGCTATTTGGTTCCCTCTCTTCCATACTTTAAGAAGCCACCCACATCCTTAAGGGAAAATCCAATTTTTGCAGCTACATGGGGCATCCTGCAATGTGTTAAGATGATTACAGCATCTGATCTTACTAATTCTCTTCTCATACCACTAGGGGATAACCTGTGCCTCAGGATCAAGGCCAACTCCACAACGCTTAGACAATTTGGATAGAAAAAGGATTAACAAAAATTAAAGATACAATACAAGGTGATAAATTGTTATCATATAATCAAGGGAGACCAAACAACAGCTACCACTGTGTCTCAGTTCCTTCCTTCAGCAGCTATGCTTAAAGATTCATGCAAAGATAGGGAGACAATTGCTCTATTTCAACTCTCTCACCTCTAGAAGAACATGTTAAGAAATAAGGAAACAAAGTTAACTTTGGAGGAATTACTTAAAGTGGCTTAATGCTTTGCAGTACTTTCTCGATCTCAGTCTGAAAGAAAAACAGGGAGGAAAAAAACCCAACAAAAACAGCCTTAGTACCACAAGAGAAATCCAGGAGGATAACTGGCTTAACATGAAAGATATTTCAAGTTCTTTATCCTTGCAATTCTTCCAGAACAATACACAAAACGGGCATTACTGAACTCCAGAACTTTTGTTTAAGTCTCGATTGGTAACACATGGCAAGCGTTAGAGATGCAAAGAGCCACATGCCAACATTTCACACATCCTCTATACCTGTCAAAAAATGCATGTGTTCTGGACCACCATATTCAGTGTGCTCTCAAACATGAAGTGTCACCATCCTTCTTTGTCCAAGCTTGTGTAGTATAGGGGTGCTGGATGATTTGTTATTACCAGAGGGCGTGAAGAAATGGATTGCAATAACTATTGTAGTGGCCAAAAGTTATTTTGAGAAGATGGAAATCTTCAATTCCTCCTTCATACACAGACTGGATTAGCGAGAGTTCTCTACTACTGCGTTATTGGGAAAAATACTTTAATAGAAGCACTTGGGAAAAAAATACGAGGATGTCTGGTCACACATGAAAATGATTGCTTGCTTTTGCAGTTTAGTATATATTAGTCCCTGATACTCACAGGTTGTTTGCTCACTTATTTACCTATTTAGTCATTTTAGTAATTGATGCTTTGCATGACCTTTATGGAGTCAAGTCCCCCCCCCCGTGCCCCCCCAAAAAACAGGTTTTACAAATAATAAATGTTGAATTTTGTTATTTATATGCTATTTCCATCTTATGCATTTATATATGTTTTGTTTCATTGTGTTTATTTTTATTGATTTTATATAAAGGTAAAGTTTAAAAAACTGACCATTTATTTAGTACATCCAGAAGGTGCTAGTATAATTCTATTTTTTGTTCTACCTAACCCAGAATGTGAACTAAGTAATTTATTTAATATATCACTTACAGCACCTCTGTTAATGGCAACACTAATTGAAGAGGACCCAGATGTGTTTTCACACCCAAAATACACAAAAAATCATTTTTTGTTCATCGACAGTTCTAATGTTGTAAAATGTACAAAAAGGGTAAGCAATAAATGTCACCTGCACAAACTGCGGGAGGAAGTCTGTTAACTCATCATCACTTATTGCTTCAATCCAATTCACAGCTGTGGTTCGCACTTCCTGATCTGCAAACCTGCAAGAGTATCACAAGTCCACACTCACTGTTTGTTTTAACTTCAGCAGAGATAGTTCCCAAGATTTAGTCGTGTAACATTTTTTATTGTTGTAGTGCTTGCACGCCCTCAACAGTATCAGACCCTCCACGTAGAAGGCACAGTATAAACACATAGGCGCAGGGATGCCTACCTCTCTAACAATTTATTGTCTTAGCAGCTTGCTTAGATAACAAACCTATTCTCATAGTAAAAGGACAGATTTTGAGGTGAGTCACTTATGTCTACTCTTGTAATGTCACAGTAGGATGTCAATTTGGCTGAGTTTATCAAAGAAATTAAATCAGCTTTTTAACTTTAGACAAGGTGTTTTTTTGGGTACAAAAATTTAGGCCATATTTTACAAGTGAAGAAAATTCAGATAATCCTCCTATGAAAGATAGTTAAGAAGTCATCTTTAGTTGGTAATCAAACTTTTTCTGTGCACTTTTTAACTAGAAACCCATTTCAGTAGCTATCTCTAACTATGCAAGCCAAACAGAAACAATTTAAGTTAATGGAGGCTATAACTTGTAAACAAAATTACAGAACGTGCAGTGGACATTAACTTGTGTTAATTCAACAGCTGATGACCAATTCTACAGTGAATTACAAATGAGCATGCTAACTATCTGCACAATACAACAACACTGGGGAAAAATTAAACATCCAATATAATTTGTGGAGTTCACTTACGTTGAATCCAGTAGTTCCATAGCAGTCAAAGGAGGTAGGGGAGGCCACTGCTGAAGCAGTGAGTATATTTCAGGAAGACTTGCCCAGTCCCAGTGTGGGGCACTAGCTAATATTTTTGGAAGGCTGTGTGTGTGTTCATGGCAATAATGTCGCTTCTCCCACAAAAATTCTTTATCTTCTTTTGATAGCCTGCAGACAGTCCAAACAGCAGTTTAGTTTAGAAGAATGACTATCGTTACTCAGAAGAATACCAAAGCACTTGCCAAAGTACATACGTAGATCACTTCATCTACCTCCAAGTTCGAATACAACCTAAAAGTTTAAGTAGGCAGTGAGGAAGATACCGCTGAAATGGTAGATTGCTTTGAGAAACCAATCAGAACTTTATTGTTTTAAGTTTCATTCGAAATTGAGCAGCGCCGAATGCCATACTGCAGTGTTAGTTCAGCACGGATGACACAGGAAGACTGCCACGTACAATATCCTAATTTCTCCTAGTGATCTCTCAAGCGTATATAGCAACTTCAAAAAAAACTTAACTGTTCTGTGAAAAGTTAACTTACTACATAGATTCCCCCCCAAAATGGGTTCCTGTGTTTCCAGTTCTACTAAAACTCTTCATAATGAGAGCTGCACACCTAAACCCAGGCACACAAGCCTCATTTATGCGAAAGAAAGGGGGCATACGTGGCTGTAGATTATGTGTCAGCCTTTAGTAAGGACGACAAGTTTTAGGTGATAACAAGCAACACTGTGTCCCATCTTTTTCCCAGCTAGGGAAAAAAAAAAAAAAAAAGTCAGGATAT
Organism: Malaclemys terrapin pileata; assembly: GCF_027887155.1. Classification (NCBI taxonomy): domain Eukaryota; kingdom Metazoa; phylum Chordata; order Testudines; family Emydidae; genus Malaclemys; species Malaclemys terrapin. The sequence continues at coordinate 50,837,321 of NC_071508.1, read as the reverse complement.
AGTCACATAGCAGGCTCCCCTCACAACAGCATTTCAGTCTTATTAATGGAGAATGTTGTGCTGTTTATGAAGTTAAGACGGTTAAGCGTATTTTAAATACAGAATCCTGGCCAGTAATCCTGCTGTAATAGAGGAACTGATGTTAACAGATATGGCATTTATAAAATTTTGTCAGGTGACCCCCTTAGTAGAACTCTAGTCTCCCATTTTCTCCTTCCTTCTCCAGTTCTCTTGTAGCACATTTTAAATAACCCCTGCCCTCATTTCCCAAAAGCCAGAAATTCATTCACAGCACCTGCCAGATTATTAATTTGCCACCACTGTCCTACAGTCTGAAGAGCTCCAAGCAAGCACATTTTGCAGAAAGGGGTCAAAAAAGAGAAAAAAGTCTAGTATAACAAGGGAGATGCCATGGTACAAGCTGTGGAAAACAAGTAGGTGTTGTAATTTCAAAACCACTGTTTTCTGGGGTACCTACAGAACACTGAAGCCAGTCACAGGACTTCAAAAACACTAAACTAATATTTCAGACTAGTACAGAGGAAATTTAACTAAAGATATGTACTTAATTCCCTCTTCACAGAGTTTCTTACATGTAGAAAGATTAAAATATTGCTACAATAGATTAACATACCCAAGGGTGCCATC